>NC_048585.1:12051099-12093599 GCF_013265735.2 Oncorhynchus mykiss
ATGGGAGGAAGGAGAGGGATGGATGGAAGGAAGGAATGAGAGAGAGAGAGAGAGAGGCAGTGTAATCCCTTATTTTCCATACCTCTCCCTCTCTGCCTCACTTCCTCTTGTGTCTGCAGTAATAGATTTAAGGGGAGAAGAGATTCCAAGGGTGCTGCATAGAGTCTGTATTCATTGTTAATTCCATTGGTGCTGCATAGAGTCTGTATTCATTGTTAATTCCATTGGTGCTGCATAGAGTCTGTATTCATTGTTAATTCTATTGGTGCTGCATAGAGTCTGTATTCATTGTTCATTCCAAGGGTTCTGCATAGAGTCTGTATTCATTGTTAATTCCATTGGTGCTGCATAGAGTCTGTATTCATTGTTAATTCCATTGGTGCTGCATAGAGTCTGTATTCATTGTTCATTCCAAGGGTTCTGCATAGAGTCTGTATTCATTGTTAATTCCATTGGTGCTGCATAGAGTCTGTATTCATTGTTAATTCCATTGGTGCTACATAGAGTCTGTATTCATTGTTAATTCCATTGGTGCTGCATAGAGCCTGTATTCATTGTTCATTCCATTGGTGCTGCATAGAGCCTGTATTCATTGTTCATTCCATTGGTGCTGCATAGAGTCTGTATTCATTGTTAATTCCATTGGTGCTGCATAGAGCCTGTATTCATTGTTCATTCCATTGGTGCTGCATAGAGCCTGTATTCATTGTTAATTCCATTGGTGCTGCATAGAGTCTGTATTCATTGTTAATTCCAAGGGTTCTGCATAGAGTCTGTATTCATTGTTAATTCCATTGGTGCTGCATAGAGCCTGTATTCATTGTTAATTCCATTGGTGCTGCATAGAGTCTGTATTCATTGTTAATTCCAAGGGTTCTGCATAGAGTCTGTATTCATTGTTAATTCCATTGGTGCTGCATAGAGTCTGTATTCATTGTTAATTCCATTGGTGCTGCATAGAGCCTGTATTCATTGTTAATTCCATTGGTGCTGCATAGAGTCTGTATTCATTGTTAATTCCATTGGTGCTGCATAGAGTCTGTATTCATTGTTAATTCCATTGGTGCTGCATAGAGTCTGTATTCATTGTTAATTCCATTGGTGCTGCATAGAGTCTGTATTCATTGTTAATTCCATTGGTGCTGCATAGAGTCTGTATTCATTGTTAATTCCATTGGTGCTGCATAGAGTCTGTATTCATTGTTAATTCCATTGGTGCTGCATAGAGTCTGTATTCATTGTTAATTCCAAGGGTTCTGCATAGAGTCTGTATTCATTGTTAATTCCATTGGTGCTGCATAGAGTCTGTATTCATTGTTAATTCCATTGGTGCTGCATAGAGTCTGTATTCATTGTTAATTCCATTGGTGCTGCATAGAGTCTGTATTCATTGTTCATTCCAAGGGTTCTGCATAGAGTCTGTATTCATTGGTAATTCCATTGGTGCTGCATAGAGTCTGTATTCATTGTTAATTCCATTGGTGCTGCATAGAGTCTGTATTCATTGTTAATTCCATTGGTGCTGCATAGAGCCTGTATTCATTGTTAATTCCATTGGTGCTGCATAGAGTCTGTATTCATTGTTAATTCCATTGGTGCTGCATAGAGTCTGTATTCATTGTTAATTCCATTGGTGCTGCATAGAGTCTGTATTCATTGTTAATTCCATTGGTGCTGCATAGAGCCTGTATTCATTGTTAATTCCATTGGTGCTGCATAGAGTCTGTATTCATTGTTAATTCCATTGGTGCTGCATAGAGTCTGTATTCATTGTCAATTCCATTGGTGCTGCATAGAGTCTGTATTCATTGTTAATTCCATTGGTGCTGCATAGAGTCTGTATTCATTGTTAATTCCATTGGTGCTGCATAGAGCCTGTATTCATTGTTAATTCCATTGGTGCTGCATAGAGTCTGTATTCATTGTTAATTCCATTGGTGCTGCATAGAGTCTGTATTCATTGTTAATTCCATTGGTGCTGCATAGAGTCTGTATTCATTGTTAATTCCATTGGTGCTGCATAGAGTCTGTATTCATTGTTAATTCCATTGGTGCTGCATAGAGCCTGTATTCATTGTTAATTCCATTGGTGCTGCATAGAGTCTGTATTCATTGTTCATTCCAAGGGTTCTGCATAGAGCCTGTATTCATTGTGAATTCCATTGGTGCTGCATAGAGTCTGTATTCATTGTTAATTCCATTGGTGCTGCATAGAGTCTGTATTCATTGTTAATTCCATTGGTGCTGCATAGAGTCTGTATTCATTGTTAATTCCAAGGGTTCTGCATAGAGTCTGTATTCATTGTTAATTCCATTGGTGCTGCATAGAGTCTGTATTCATTGTTAATTCCATTGGTGCTGCATAGAGTCTGTATTCATTGTTAATTCCATTGGTGCTGCATAGAGTCTGTATTCATTGTTCATTCCAAGGGTTCTGCATAGAGTCTGTATTCATTGTTAATTCCATTGGTGCTGCATAGAGTCTGTATTCATTGTTAATTCCATTGGTGCTGCATAGAGTCTGTATTCATTGTTAATTCCATTGGTGCTGCATAGAGCCTGTATTCATTGTTAATTCCATTGGTGCTGCATAGAGTCTGTATTCATTGTTAATTCCATTGGTGCTGCATAGAGTCTGTATTCATTGTTAATTCCATTGGTGCTGCATAGAGTCTGTATTCATTGTTAATTCCATTGGTGCTGCATAGAGCCTGTATTCATTGTTAATTCCATTGGTGCTGCATAGAGTCTGTATTCATTGTTAATTCCATTGGTGCTGCATAGAGTCTGTATTCATTGTTAATTCCATTGGTGCTGCATAGAGTCTGTATTCATTGTTAATTCCATTGGTGCTGCATAGAGCCTGTATTCATTGTTAATTCCATTGGTGCTGCATAGAGTCTGTATTCATTGTTCATTCCAAGGGTTCTGCATAGAGCCTGTATTCATTGTTAATTCCATTGGTGCTGCATAGTCTGTATTCATTGTTCATTCCAAGGGTTCTGCATAGAGCCTGTATTCATTGTGAATTCCATTGGTGCTGCATAGAGTCTGTATTCATTGTTAATTCCATTGGTGCTACATAGAGTCTGTATTCATTGTGAATTCCATTGGTGCTGCATAGAGTCTGTATTCATTGTTCATTCCATTGGTGCTGCATAGAGTCTGTATTCATTGTTAATTCCATTGGTGCTACATAGAGTCTGTATTCATTGTTCATTCCATTGGTGCTGCATAGAGTCTGTATTCATTGTGAATTCCATTGGTGCTGCATAGAGTCTGTAT
The DNA here is from genome assembly GCF_013265735.2 of Oncorhynchus mykiss. Taxonomy (NCBI): domain Eukaryota; kingdom Metazoa; phylum Chordata; class Actinopteri; order Salmoniformes; family Salmonidae; genus Oncorhynchus; species Oncorhynchus mykiss. The sequence continues at coordinate 12,054,385 of NC_048585.1, forward strand.
TCATTGTGAATCCATTGGTGCTGCATAGAGTCTGTATTCATTGTTCATTCCATTGGTGCTGCATAGAGTCTGTATTCATTGTGAATCCATTGGTGCTGCATAGAGTCTGTATTCATTGTTCATTCCATTGGTGCTGCATAGAGTCTGTATTCATTGTTCATTCCAAGGGTTCTGCATAGATCCTGTATTCATTGTTTGTCGTACAATGTGACTTAGTTGGGAACATTTTCACTTGAATAGACAGACGGTTTGTTAACATTGATATTGTTGTTTCATAATTTCAGCTTGACTTGGCAGCTGGTTGGACATTGGACTAACCATTTAACTAGCCAGAACTTTAAACAATAGTTCCCGTCTGCCTCACTACCAGACACATAACAACTCAGAGGTTATTCTCATTGACAAACTTATAAAGAGGTAGAACAACGAGATTTCTATTTACATTATTTGTACATAAACTTTTCAATTTTACATGACAGTCTTGCCTTACCTTTTGTTGCAGCTGGCAACATGACAGTCTTGCCTTACCTTTTGTTGTGTCAGGCAACATGACAGTCTTGCCTTACCTTTTGTTGTGTCAGGCAACATGACAGTCTTGCCTTACCTTTTGTTGTGTCAGGCAACATGACAGTCTTATCTTACCTTTTGTTGTGTCAGGCAACATGACAGTCTTGCCTTACCTTTTGTTATGTCAGGCAACATGACAGTCTTGCCTTACCTTTTGTTGTGTCAGGCAACATGACAGTCTTGCCTTACCTTTTGTTGTGTCAGGCAACATGACAGTCTTATCTTACCTTTTGTTGTGTCAGGCAACATGACAGTCTTGCCTTACCTTTTGTTATGTCAGGCAACATGACAGTCTTGCCTTACCTTTTGTTGTGGCTGGCAACATGACAGTCTTGCCTTACCTTTCGTTGTGGCTGGCAACATGACAGTCTTGTCTTACCTTTTGTTGTGTCAGGCAACATGACAGTCTTGCCTTACCTTTTGTTGCAGCTGGCAACATGACAGTCTTGCCTTACCTTTTATTGCAGCTGGCAACATGACAGTCTTGCCTTACCTTTTGTTGTGGCTGGCAACATGACAGTCTTGCCTTACATTTTGTTGTGTCAGGCAACATGACAGTCTTGCCTTACCTTTTGTTGTGTCAGGCAACATGACAGTCTTGCCTTACCTTTTGTTGTGTCAGGCAACATGACAGTCTTGCCTTACCTTTTGTTGCGGCTGGCAACATGACAGTCTTGCCTTATCTTTCGTTGTGGCTGGCAACATGACAGTCTTGTCTTACCTTTTGTTGTGTCAGGCAACATGACAGTCTTGCCTTACCTTTTGTTGTGGCTGGCAACATAACAGTCTTGCCTTACCTTTCGTTGTGTCAGGCAACATGACAGTCTTGCCTTACCTTTCATTGTGTCAGGCAACATGACAGTCTTGCCTTACCTTTCGTTGTGTCAGACAACATGACAGTCTTGCCTTACCTTTCGTTGTGTCAGACAACATGACAGTCTTGCCTTACCTTTCGTTGTGTCAGGCAACATGACAGTCTTGCCTTACCTTTCGTTGTGTCAGGCAACATAACAGTCTTGCCTTACCTTTCGTTGTGTCAGGCAACATGACAGTCTTGCCTTACCTTTTGTTGTGTCAGGCAACATGACAGTCTTGCCTTACCGTCTGTTGTGGCTGACAACATGACAGTCTTGCCTTACCTTTCGTTGTGTCAGGCAACATGACAGTCTTGCCTTACCTTTTGTTGTGTCAGGCAACATGACAGTCTTGCCTTACCTTTTGTTGTGTCAGGCAACATGACAGTCTTACCTTACCTTTCGTTCTGTCAGACAACATGACAGTCTTGCCTAACCTTTCATTGTGTCATGACCCCTGCAACTCCCCAGCTAAGATGCACCCTTAACCCTGGAGCCACACTGGGTTAGGGTTACTGACTACAGCCTCATGGCACACGTAGGGAGAGCAGTACTAGCCAGACCTGGGTTCAACTAGTGTTTATTTTCTTTCAAATATATAGCTTGTTTAGATGAGCCTTCTTTTCAGTGAGACGTGGGCAGGACTTTTGGGACTATTCCATTGGTTCTATTACACCAGGCAAGCTCAGTCAAGCACAGCTAAAGTATTTAGAAAGAAAGCAAATACTGTTTGAACCCAGGTTTGCTACTAGCCCACTTCAACGAAGTAGAATGAGGAGAAGGGGTGTAGGTACGTGTCTGAGGGTGTGTTTCGGGCTTACGTTAGGGGGAAAGGTGTCTGAGGTTGTGTTTAGGGCTTACGTTAGTGGAAAAGGTGTCTGAGGTTGTATGTTTAGGGCTTACGTTAAGGGAAAAGGTGTCTGAGAGTGTGTGTTTAGGGTTTACGTTAGGGGAAAAGGTGTCTGAGGGTGTATGTTTAGGGTTTACGTTAAGGGAAAAGGTGTCTGAGAGTGTGTTTAGGGCTTACGTTAGGGGAAAAGGTGTCTGAGAGTGTGTTTAGGGTTTACGTTAAGGGAAAAGGTGTCTGAGAGTGTGTGTTTAGGGTTTACGTTAGGGGAAAAGGTGTCTGAGGGTGTATGTTTAGGGTTTACGTTAAGGGAAAAGGTGTCTGAGAGTGTGTTTAGGGTTTACGTTAGGGGAAAAGGTGTCTGAGGGTGTATGTTTAGGGTTTACGTTAAGGGAAAAGGTGTCTGAGGTTGTGTTTAGGGTTTACATTAGGGGAAAAGGTGTCTGAGAGTGTGTTTAGGGCTTACGTTAGGGGAAAAGGTGTCTGAGGGTGTATGTTTAGGGTTTATGTTAAGGGAAAAGGTGTCTGAGGTAGTGTTTCGGGCTTACGTTAGGGGAAAAGGTGTCTGAGGTTGTGTTTAGGGCTTAGGTCAATGAAAAACTCTCTGTATCAGTTTCAGCAGTTTGTGCCTCAGCACAATTTCAACTAGTCCTACATTTCCCCTCCTAAACAGTGGACATGTGTTTTCTAGAGTTTTCAGGCACTGAAGAGTTAAACTAAACAATGAAACTATTACCAAGATGTTCTGTGGTTGGTGACTTCATCCATCTCATTCTTTTATAATGTTGAGCAGAGCTGTTTATCTGTCCTCTCTTACAGTCTGTTTTCCATTTGGTCTGCTAACACTAAGCGTTCCAAATGGCACCCTGTTCCCCATTTAGTGCACTATACTACTGACCAGAAGCCCCTCGGGTCTAAAGTAGTTCCATATTTGGAATAGGGTGCCATTTGGGATACAGAAACTCTCTTCCCTCAGCAGGGCTGTGCCATCATGTCCTCATCTGGCATTTCTCTACCAGGGAAAAGCCTTTGTTTATAGACAGGAAGAGGTTCTTGTAAAAGTATGTGCTTATTCTCAGTGTTAAAAGATAGAGGAGCCTGGACCATGTGATCTGACCTGGAAAAACTAAGGGCTCAAGTGACACATGTAACCCTATCCCGATCCCTAGCCCTAGCCCTAACCCTATCCCTAACCCTAGCCCTAGCCCTAACCCTAACCCTAACCCTAACCCTAACCCTAACCCTAACCCTAGCCCTAGCCCTAACCCTAACCCTATCCCTAACCCTATCCCTAACTCTAGCCCCAACCCTAGCGACCGTGTCAACATGCATGTGTCCGGCCCGCCACAGGAGTCGCTAGAGCACGAGATTGGACAGGGACATTCTAGCCGGCCAAACCCTCCCCTAACCCCGATGACGCTGGGCCAATTGTGTGCCGTCTCATGGGTCTCCCGGTCACAGCCGGCTGCGACACAGCCTGGGATCAAACCTGGATCTGTAGTGACACCTCTAGCACTGCAATGCAGTGCCTTAGACAACTGCACCACTTGGGAAGCCAGCTCAACCCTAGCCAAAATCCTTGTGACAGACTTGGCAGTAAGTGACAGGTTGGTAGTAAACAACATTGTCTCTGTCTGACAGCAGTGGTGAACAGACAGCAGCAGCGTCTCTCTGGGGTTTTGAGGTAGAGGAACAGCCAGCCTCTTCACTACATTACACAACAGTGTATATATGGGATTCATATGAAATTGTATCAGTGAAGGGACGTTTGAAGTCAGTGATGCTCCGAGGACGCAAATACTACGTCACAACGAATAAACTGTGGTCACATTTCAGTAATGTGATTTGCTCTGACAAACCTTCTATGTTTCAAAATAATCATAACAAATTGTTCTAACTAAGCGTGACTCATATCTATTGAGCAGAATCAAGTCCATGAAGCTGAAGAAAGCCCAGCTATAAATCTCCATCCCCAGTTCCTCTAAGACTCAGCTCTCCCCAGTAACAGCCTTCCATCTCCATCCCCAGTTAGTCCTAGACTCAGCTCTCCCCAGTAACAGCCTTCCATCTCCATCCCCAGTTCCTCCTAGACTCAGCCCTCCCCAGTAACAGCCTTCCATCTCCATCCCCAGTTCCTCTAAGACTCAGCCCTCCCCAGTAACAGCCTTCCATCTCCATCCCCAGTTCCTCCTAGACTCAGCCCTCCCCAGTAACAGCCTTCCATCTCCATCCCCAGTTCCTCTAAGACTCAGCCCTCCCCAGTAACAGCCTTCCATCTCCATCCCCAGTTCCTCCTAGACTCAGCCCTCCCAGTAACAGCCTTCCATCTCCATCCCCAGTTCCTCCTAGACTCAGCCCTCCCCAGTAACAGCCTTCCATCTCCATCCCCAGTTCCTCCTAGACTCAGCCCTCCCAGTAACAGCCTTCCATCTCCATCCCCAGTTCCTCCTAGACTCAGCCCTCCCCAGTAACAGCCTTCCATCTCCACCCCCAGTTCCTCTAAGACTCAGCCCTCCCCAGTAACAGCCTTCCATCTCCATCCCCAGTTCCTCCTAGACTCAGCCCTCCCCAGTAACAGCCTTCCATCTCCAGTTCCTCCTAGACTCAGCCCTCCCCAGTAACAGCCTTCCATCTCCATCCCCAGTTCCTCCTAGACTCAGCCCTCCCCAGTAACAGCCTTCCATCTCCAGTTCCTCCTAGACTCAGCCCTCCCCAGTAACAGCCTTCCATCTCCAGTTCCTCCTAGACTCAGCCCTCCCCAGTAACAGCCTTCCATCTCCATCCCCAGTTCCTCCTAGACTCAGCCCTCCCCAGTAACAGCCTTCCATCTCCATCCCCAGTTCCTCCTAGACTCAGCCATCCCCAGTAACAGCCTTCCATCTCCAGTTCCTCCTAGACTCAGCCCTCCCCAGTAACAGCCTTCCATCTCCAGTTCCTCCTAGACTCAGCCCTCCCCAGTAACAGCCTTCCATCTCCATCCCCAGTTCCTCCTAGACTCAGCCCTCCCCAGTAACAGCCTTCCATCTCCATCCCCAGTTCCTCCTAGACTCAGCCCTCCCCATTAACAGCCTTCCATCTCCATCCCCAGTTCCTCTAAGACTCAGCCCTCCCCAGTAACAGCCTTCCATCTCCATCCCCAGTTCCTCCTAGACTCAGCCCTCCCAGTAACAGCCTTCCATCTCCAACCCCAGTTCCTCCTAGACTCAGCCCTCCCCAGTAACAGCCTTCCATCTCCATCCCCAGTTCCTCCTAGACTCTAGCCCTCCCCAGTAACATGTCTCATTATCAGGGCTTACACTGAAGAGAGAAGAGAGGATACGGTCGGTGTGCTTAGCCAGGCTTTAGTAATGTCTTCCCCAAACACAGCAGGCAGTGTAGAGTACAGCTGAGGACATATCTTTGGAAGGGAAGGAGGGAGGGAGGGAGGCGAGAGAAAAACTATTTTGGTTTAAATGGATAATAGATCAGACAAAAGAGCTTTGTCCAGTATCACAATAATGGTCAACTATTAAATTCATTTCAATAGTAAAGTATTGAGTGAATAGTACAACATCACAATCCCAACTGGGCTATTCTACAGTACAAAATACTCACTTGAGATACTGTACAGTTATCATCAGACAAGAGCCTTCCATTACAGTACAGATTCACGTGTAGTACTGAATCACTTGCAGTACAGATTCACGTGCTGTACAGATTCAGTTGCAGTATAGATTCAGTTGCAGTACAGATTCAGTTGCAGTACAGATTCAGTTGCAGTACAGATTCACGTGCTGTACAGATTCAGTTGCAGTATAGATTCAGTTGCAGTACAGATTCAGTTGCAGTACAGATTCAGTTGCAGTACAGATTCAGTTGCAGTACAGATTCAGTTGCAGTACAGATTCACGTGCTGTACAGATTCAGTTGCAGTATAGATTCAGTTGCAGTACAGATTCACGTGCTGTACAGATTCAGTTGCAGTATAGATTCAGTTGCAGTACAGATTCAGTTGCAGTACAGATTCAGTTGCAGTACAGATTCAGTTGCAGTACAGATTCAGTTGCAGTACAGATTCACGTGCTGTACAGATTCAGTTGCAGTATAGATTCAGTTGCAGTACAGATTCAGTTGCAGTACAGATTCAGTTGCAGTACAGATTCAGTTGCAGTACAGATTCAGTTGCAGTACAGATTCAGTTGCAGTACAGATTCAGTTGCAATACAGATTCAGTTGCAGTACAGATTGGCTTCCCCATTCAGTAACCTTCCCAACAACCAGACACTGTTCTGTTGGTTAATAGATCCAGAGCTTCATTCACATCTAATACAAAGACTACAGTGATTATCTGTGCTCTGAATAGATCTGGGTTCACATTCTACCTCATTCAGTCTATAACTATAACCTTACATGACAAACTGTTCAATTTAACAAAACTGTATTTATAGTGTCCCCCAAGGAGCAATTCCAACTGTCCCCCTACAGAAAGGACCCTACGGTACAGTACCCAGTTAGTCAGTGGGTGTTTTAATATAATATTTCCCCCTACAGAAAGGACCCTACGGTACAGTACCCAGTCAGTCAGTGGGTGTTTTAATATAACAGTCAAATGTACGCCATTTAGCAGACACTTTTATCCAAAGCAACTTACATTACAGTTAGTGACCCCAGAGGGAATGGATCCCTGCCGTTACCAACTGAGCTACACAGGACCACTGTTTACAGACTGGATCTATGGACATTCAGTGGGTGTTTTATATACTGGAATTATGGACATTCAGTGGGTGTTTTATATAGTGCATGTACAGTATGAACATTGTGAGGTCTGGTCAGGTCAGCCAGCCAGGCTGTGGGCTAGTTGAAGGAAGACCCTGTTGGAGGCAGTGAAACCAGGCCTGCAACTCATGTACCCACATGAATAGAAAGTGTTAACAAGAGTTTTACTATGAACAGGGACCTTTTTCTCAACACTTGGCAGAGTGAGAGAGAGAGTGAGAGAGAGAGTGTGAGAGAGAGTGTGTGAGAGAGAGTGAGAGAGAGAGAAACAGAGAAAGAGCAAGAGAGAGAGAAAAAAAGACAGACAGACAGACAGACAGACAGACAGACACTGATTAGTGCTTTTAGGAGTTGGTTCTCTTTGTAACGTCTCCAGGCCTCGTCTGCCTCCACACTACTGTCTTATCCAGAGTCTCTGAAACATTCCAGACAACATTAGCCAGATATGTCTTCTCTCTCTCTCTCTCTCTCTCTAACTCTCTCCCTCTCTCTCTCTCTCCCTCTCTCTCTCTCCCTCTCTCTCTCTCTCTCTCTCGCTCTCTCTCTCCTCACTCTCTCTCTCTCTCTCTCTCTCTCTCTCTCTCTCTCTCTCTCTCTCTCTCTCTCTCTCTCTCTCTTCTCTCTGTCCTAATGCAGCTGGCCATTATCTGAGGGATTTGTGGTTTTGGGCTTTTCTCAGCAACACTTAGCCAGACTAATGACAGCCAGGTTAAATCATGCCAGGATTGGCTCATTAAGTCTCTGGCTGTGTATGATTAACAGGGATATGAGCTCTGTAAGTACTGGGAGGGATACAATGGAAACGGTCCAATGACCTATCCATCCAACATCCATATTGCATACGAGCCCCTCGTTACTCAAGGGCCCGTGGGTAAATAGGACCCGTTTTACCCTCGAACTGAGGCCATCTGAGTAATTGCCTGAGTGAAAATGGTTGGCTAGCAGAGAGCCCTGAGGGACATTGGTCTAACTGGAGACTAACTAGAGACCTTTGTGGATCTGACCTACAACTAATGCATGGAGATGGGACTGAACAAGGCATTATCAGCAGGCTGGAGGGATGGACAGATGGATGGACTGATTTTATCTCCACCCTGAGCCGATTATTCTGTATCATCCGGACTGTCACAGAGGTCATCCAGAGAGAGAGGGAGAGTCTGTGTGGGTATGTGTCTCACTGCAGTGTGGAGCACTGATCCTAGAACAGTTGTTTCTAATAAAGCTGTTGTCAGTGAAGACAAGGCTGGAGAGAGAGACTGGAGAGAGGCTGGCCTGTTAAATATGACTGTACAGAGCAGTAACTCAGAGCTCTGGTTGGAAGAAAGAGAGAGAGGGGGGGGGGGGGGGGGGGGGTGAGGGGGAGAGAGAGAGAAATGGGGAGTTGGTATGGCTTCGGACAGGAGGCCCATTGAGCCAAGGCTGTTCCACCTCCACCTGATGAGCTTCCTATTGTTATTATGGAAGTGAGAGAGGTACAACACCTCATCACCAACAAACACTTAGTCAGATAGACAAATCTGTCCATGACATGGACACGCAAAGATTGGAAAAGACATTGGTACCAGCGGAATGATCTGGATTCCTCTTTGGAGTGATGATTACTTCAAGTAAAAAGTGAAGTGTGTAAAAGTATGTTTTCACCATCTCCCAAAACACACCCTCTCACACTTTCACAGCAAAATCCAGGACTCCTGCTGGTTTACACAGTAAGTCCTGAAAGTCCTGAAACACTCCCGAGGAACATTTCTCGCGTCCAACTGGCTGTGAACGTTTTACATCTGTCCAGAAAGTTTTTCTGTCTGCGTTTTGCACAGTCCTGCGAAAAGTTCTCAAAGGAAAGAGAGAAAGAATGAACATTTCCTCGGTTTGATCTACCAGGTGATTTTCATTCCGAAGGGAAGAGGTCATGGCTTTATAAAGCTGCAGCAGTAGAGTGAATGAAAGACTTTAAATCAATTAACAGATACTGTGTTTGGTGAAAGGCCACCGAGGATAGGCCTGTTTCTGCACTAGACAAAGGCAGACCCAGCCAGGGAAGGAACAGATTTGGCTGGCATCACACAGACCAATCAGATGTCATTATGAGGGTTCACAGACTGGCTCTAAAGAGCGTTTTGTTCAGTTCACGTTTGGTAAATTCCACAGGTTGACTTTGGAATACAAAAAGTACTAACTACTTTTAGAAGCTAAGCACATCTGCTACTACTGTATGTACACACACATGAAGACACACACAGGAAGACACACACATGAAGACACACACAGGAAGACACACACATGAAGACACACACAGGAAGACACACACAGGAAGACACACACATGAAGACACACACAGGAAGACACACACATGAAGACACACACAGGAAGACACACACAGGAAGACACACACAGGAAGACACACACATGAAGACACACACAGGAAGACACATACATGAAGACACACACAGGAAGACACACACATGAAGACACACACAGGAAGACACACACAGGAAGACACACAGGAAGACACACACAGGAAGACACACACATGAAGACACACACAGGAAGACACACACAGGAAGACACACACAGGAAGACACTCACATGAAGACACACACAGGAAGACACACACAGGAAGACACACACAGGAAGACACACACATGAAGACACACACAGGAAGACACACACATGAAGACACACACAGGAAACACACACAAGAAGACACACAGGAAGACACACACAGGAAGACACACAGGAAGACACACACAGGAAGACACACACATGAAGACACACACAGGAAGACACACACAGGAAGACACACACAGGAAGACACTCACATGAAGACACACACAGGAAGACACACACAGGAAGAAACACACATGAAGACACACACAGGAAGACACTCACATGAAGACACACACAGGAAGACACACACAGGAAGAAACACACATGAAGACACACACAGGAAGACACACACAGGAAGACACACACATGACGACACACACAGGAAGACACACACATGAAGACACACACAGGAAGACACACACAGGAAGACACACATGAAGACACACACAGGAAGACACACACATGAAGACACACACAGGAAGACACACACATGAAGACACACACAGGAAGACACACACAGGAAGACACACACAGGAAGACACACACATGAAGACACACACAGGAAGACACACACAGGAAGACACACACAGGAAGACACACACAGGAAGACACTCACATGAAGACACACACAGGAAGACACACACAGGAAGAAACACACATGAAGACACACACAGGAAGACACTCACATGAAGACACACACAGGAAGACACACACAGGAAGAAACACACATGAAGACACACACAGGAAGACACACACAGGAAGACACACACATGACGACACACACAGGAAGACACACACATGAAGACACACACAGGAAGACACTCACAGGAAGACACACACAGGAAGACACACACAGGAAGACACACACAGGAAGACACACACATGAAGACACACACAGGAAGACACACACAGGAAGACACACACAGGAAGACACACACAGAAAGACACACAGGAAGACACACACATGAAGACACACACATGAAGACACACACAGGAAGACACACACAGGAAGACACACACAGGAAGACACACACAGGAAGACACACACAGGAAGACACACACATGAAGACACACACAGGAAGACACACACAGGAAGACACACACATGGGACTTCAGGACTAACACACCTCTTCTGACGCTGTTGCTGCAATCAGCTCACAATCTCTGCTATGATGTTTTGGCTCCTTATCTTGATCGCGTGACCAGCGGACGATCAGCTTTACATTGTGTGTAGCTGATGACGAACAACACGTACTGTAACACCATCAGCAACACATAGAGGATCAGCACTGTCAGCTGCCTTTCCTCACGTGTGCCAATGGGTTGGACAATATGAATCTTCCTCTCACACGACTATGCACCGTAGTTGGTCACCGTGTGATCTGAGTCAGCCGTAAAGCTGATAGCACTTAAAGCCCAGAGGAAAGAAACATGTACCGTTCGCTCTCCCACGCAGAGGGAAGGGTACACAGGGCTTCTAGTTTGTGTTGCTGTAGGCTTCAAGGACACCAGTCACAACCAGGATATATTTGTTATTTTGGGATTTTGAGCCACTTTGGTCTTGGTTACACTATCCATATGGACTGGGGTTGCCTGGTGACGACTTGGCTGAAGCTTTGTTTCTGTTTCCCTGCTGACACCGAAGCTGTATCCAAAATGTAGCCTTATTCCCTTTATAGTGCACTACTTTTGACCTGGGAACCATAGGCCTCTGGTCTAAGGTAGTGTACTACATAGGGAGAGCACTTTATAGGGGATATGGTACAATTTGGATGCAGCCCTGTGATTCTGCAATGGTTTAAAAGGCTGTAATTGTTTAAGATCCTCTCAGAGTTAGGAGAGAGAGAGAGAGAGAGAGAGAGAGAGAGAGGCTAAATACCGAGACCCTCTCAGAGTTAGGGATGTCCCACGGTAGTTATTGGGGTTAAATTTGCTCAGAGAGAGAGTGAGGCCAAACACCAAGACCCTCTCAGATTCACAAAACACAGATAGCCTCATGGGCTTCCAATGGCTCTCTGCTCAGTCTTTACAGGGACCATCTTGTGACTCTCCTCTCCTGTCTGTAGAGGTCCAGAACAGCAACTTCCCTGCCTTCTGGGGCCTCTCTTGTCCCACAGGGCCTTCTCTCTCTGGTCCCACAGGGCCCTCTCTTTCAGGTCCCACATGGCCCTCCCTCTCAGGTCCCACAGGGTCCTCCCTCTCTGGTCCCACAGGGCCCTCTCTCTCTGGTCCCACAGGGCCCTCCCTCTCTGATCTCCACAGGGCCCTCCCTCTCTAGTCCCACAGGGCCTTCCCTCTCTGGTTCCACAGGGCCCTCCCTCTCTGGTCCCACAGGGCCCTCCCTCTCTGGTCCCCACAGGGCCCTCCCTCTCTGGTCCCACAGGACCCATCTTGTGACTCTCAGTCCTCTCCAGTCTGGACGTCTGGTATGTGTGGAATGTGAGACTGTGTGGACTGGACGACGCTAACAGTGAACGTCGCCACGGCCACACTCAGATTTACAACCCCGTTAACTACAGGATTATCAAGCCTCAGAGTGAGGGCGGAGGAGCAGGGTGAATTTACAGAGCCTCCTCAGTCCCACTATCACCGATCAAAGTACCACCCTCTAGCTATAAAGCTCAGGTCTGTGGTCAGCTAGTCTGAGACAGAGGAGCTGAGGAAACATCTTATCAAGCTGAGGTAACGTCTTATTAGTCGGAAGTGACAGTTTATCAAGCTAAAGTCACATCTTAGAGAGACATCATTTCTGAGCTGTACTCAGAGGAGGGAGACATTATTATTGGAGTGTGGTGTGGTCACTCACACACATGGCTCCAGAGGTTACACAGACGTTGGCTTCCAGATATCAAGTCCATGTCTCTGTCCAGATAGATATGGAGAAGTGTTTTAATCCTGGCTTCTCTGGAAAGTGTAATAATACTGACTTTGTAGCCTGGGACCATGATGAGGTGCATGGATTAGGGTCTGGGGCCCTTGATGAGGTGTATGGATTAGAGCCATGGGACCCTGATGAGGTGCATGGATTAGGGTTTGGGGCCCTTGAAGGGGTGTATGGATTCGAGCCTGGAGCCCTTAATGACATGTATGGATTAGAGCCCGATGAGGTGTATGGATTAGAGCCCGATGAGGTGTATAGATTAGAGCCTGATGAGGAGTATGGATTAGAGTCTGATGAGGAGTATGGATTAGCTCCTGACGAGGCGCATGGATTAGAGCCTGATGAGGTGTATGGATTAGAGCCTGATGAGGTGTATGGATTATATACATAACTTCCGGCGCTATTGGTTAAGAGTATTGATTTGAGTGTTTGGATTAGAGTCTGATGCGGTGTATGGCTTGGAGCCTAATGCGGTGTATTGATTAGAGTATGATGAGGTGTATTGATTTGAGTCTAATGTGGTGTACGGATTAGAGTCTGATAAAGTTTATGGATTACAATCTGATGAGGTGTATGGATTAGAGTCTGATAAAGTGTATAGATTAGAGCCTGATGAGGTGTATGGATTAGAGCCTGATGAGGTGTATGGATTAGAGCCTGATGATTTGAATGGTTTAGAGTCTGATGAGGTGTTTGGATTAGAGTCTGATGAGGTGTATGGATTAGAGTCTGATGAGGTGTATGGATTAGAGTCTGATGAGGTGTATGGATTAGAGCCTGATGAGTTGAATGGTTTAGAGTCTGATGAGGTGTTTGGATTAGAGTCTGATGAGGTGTATGGATTAGAGTCTGATGAGGTGTATGGATTAGAGTCTGATGAGGTGTATGGATTAGAGTCTGATGAGGTGTATGGATTAGAGTCTGATGAGGTGTATGGATTAGAGCCTGATGAGGTGGCAGGAGAAGAAAAAAGGGCCCTGTCTGTTTTTTTATGACATTCAAACAGAGAAAACAGAGGAGCAGAGAGAGAGAGAGATGAAGTGAGAGAGAGATAGAGAGAGAGAGAGAGAGAGAGAGAGAGAGAGGGAGAGAGAGAGAAAGAAAGAGGGGGAGATATAGAGAGAGAAAGAGAAAGAAGGGGAGAGAGCGAGAGAGGGGGAGAGAAAGAGGGGGAGATAGAGGGAGAGAGAGAGAGTAAAAGTGAGCCTGAGAAGCAAGGGATGAGGCGAACGAGGGGAAATTATGGGAACAAGGGAAGAGTTCAACAGAATGACAAAGCCATGAAGTAATCACAGACTATGGTGACACACACACACACACACACACACACACACACACACACACACACACACACACACACACACACTTAAAGGACAGAGCAATGAGATAATATGACAGGCCAAGGCGACAAAGACCTGGTGATATTTACATTACAGCACGTTCAGAAACATTTCCGTCTGTTCAACAGTCAGCTGTATTGTAAGACTGTGTCCATGTTTTCCTAATTGCTCCTATTTCCTGAAGACAAATAATCTAACATGTATGTGTATGTGTGTGTGTGTGTGTGTGTGTGTGTGTGTGTGTGTGTGTGTGTGTGTGTGTGTGTGTGTGGTTGTGTGTGTGTGGTTGTGTGTGTGTGTGTGTGTGTGTGTGTGTGTGTGTGGTTGTGTGTGTGTGTGTGTGTGTCTTACATGCAGATGTTTGACATTAAGTTAACCCTCTGAGCTACAGTACTGCTACAGCAAATGTTATGTCAGTGTTTCATATGAGGGGGGGATCTAATTGTTTTGACACAAGCAGCTCTTTCCGTATGGTGGAGAGGGGGAAGGGTTTAGCTGCTGCACCATCAGCTGACGGTTCACAGGGAGCTAACAGGACCAAACACGGCTGTGAGGTGAATTAGTCATCGGAGATCATTAGTTTTTTATGACATGGTCTGGTCTTTTCTTTAACCTGGTCACGTCAAATGACAGTGTAACAGATGACGTGGTTGGGGGAAGAATGTGGTGTTTGCCTGGAGTCATGTAGTAAAACTATTTATAGACACGGAGTATACCAAACATTAGGAACACCTTTGTAATATTGAGGTGCCACCCTCCTTTTTACATCAGAACAGCCTCAATTCATTGGGTATGGACTCTACAAGGTGTCGAAAGCTTTACACAGAGATGCTGGCCCATGTTGACTTCAATGCTTCCCACAGTTGTGTCACGTTGGCTGGATGCCCTCTGGATGGTGGACCATTCTTGATACACACAGGAAACTGTTGAGGGTGAAAAACCCAGCAGCATCGCAATTTTTGACACAAACCTGGTGCGCTTGGCACGTACTACCATACCCTGTTCAAAGGCTCTTAAATATGTTGCCTTGCTCATTCACCCTCTGAATGGCACATATACACAATCCATGTCTCAAGGCTTAAAAAACCTTCTTTAACCGGTCTCCTCCCCTTCATCTACACTGATTGAAGGCGACATCAATAAGGGATCATAGCTTTCACCTGGATTCACCCGGTCAGTCGGTCATGGAAAGACCTCTTAATGATTTGTCCACTCAGTGTATAAGGGTTTATATGCATGTGCAGTGCCTTTGGAAAGTATTTAGACCCTTTGCTATGAGACATGAAATTGAGCACAGGTGAAACCTGTTTCCATTGATCATCCTTGAGATGTGTCTACATCTTGATTGTAGTCCACCTGTGGTAAATTCAATTGATTGGCCATGATTTGGAAAGGCACCCACATGGCTATATAAGGTCCCACAGTTGACAGTGCATGTCAGAGCAAATCCCAGCCATGAAATCAAAGGAATTGTCTGTAGAGCTCTGAGACAGGATAGTGTCGAGGTACAGATCTGGGGAAGGTTACCGTAACATTTCTGCAGAATTGAAGATCCCAAAGAACACAGTGACTTCCATCATTCTTAAATGGAAGAAGTTTGGAACGACCAAGACTCTTCCTAAAGCTGGCCGCTCGGCCAAACTGAGCAATCAGGGGAGAAGGACCTTGGTCAGGGAGGTGGTCACTGTCAGAGTTCCAGAGTTCCTCTGTGGAGATGAGAGAAACTTACAGAAGGACAACCATCTCTGCAACACTTCACCAATCAGGCCTTCACTCCTCAGTAAAAGGCACATGACACCGCTTGGAGTTTGCCAAAAGACACCTAAAGACTCTCAGACATTGAGAAACAAGATTCTCTGGTCTGATGAATCTAAGATTGAACTCTTTGGCCTGAATGACAAGGGTCACATCTGGAGGAAACCTGGCACAATCCCTGAAGCATGGTGTCGGAAGCATCATGTCGTGGGGATGTTTGTCAGCGGTGGGGACTGGGAGGCCAGTCAGGATCAAGGCAAAGATGAATGGAGCAAAGTACAGAGAGAACCTTGATGAAAACCTACTCCAGAGCTCTCGGGACATCAGACTGGGGCGAAGGTTCACCTTCCAACAGGACAGTGACCCTACGCACACAGCCAAGACAACGCAGGAGTGGCATCGGGACAATTCTCTGAATGTCCTTGAGTGGCCCAGCCACAGCCCAGACTTGAACCCGATCAAACATCATTGGAGAGACCTGAAAATAACTCCCTATCCAACCTGACAGAGCAGAGAGAAGAATGGGAAAAACTCACTAAATACAGGTGTGCCAAGCTTGTAGCGTCATACCCAAGAAGACTCAAGGCTGTAGTCACTGCCAAAGGTGCTCCAACAAAGTCCTCAGTAAAGGGTCTGGGGTCTGAATACTTTCCAAAGGCAATGTATCTATGGTCCATGTCTTGATAGGCATAGACATTATTTTTCATTCATGGTTTGACTCACTCCAAATCTCCATGATCTCCAAATCTCCATGATATCCAAATCTCCATGATCTCCAAATCTCCATGATCTCCAAATCTCCATGATCTCCAAATCTGCAAATATCCATGATGAGGAGTTATTTAATAAACCACTGTGGATCTAGGAGGTTTTCAATAAATCACAGTGGATCTAGGAGGTATTTAATAAACCATGGTGGATCTAGGAGGTATTGAATAAACCACAGTGGATCTAGGAGGTATTTAATAAACCATGGTGGATCTAGGAGGTATTGAATAAACCACAGTGGATCTAGGAGGTATTTAATAAACCACGGTGGATCTAGGAGGTATTTAATAAACCACAGTGGATCTAGGAGGTATTTAATAAACCACGGTGGATCTAGGAGGTATTTAATAAACCACAGTGGATCTAGGAGGTATTTAATAAACCATGGTGGATCTAGGAGGTATTTAATAAACCACAGTGGATCTAGGAGGTATTTAATAAACCACAGTGGATCTAGGAGGTATTTAATAAACCACAGTGGATCTAGGAGGTATTTAATAAACCACAGTGGATCTAGGAGGTATTTCAAATCAAATTTCAAATCAAATTTATTTATATAGCCCTTCGTACATTAGCTGATATCTCAAAAGTGGAAGAAAATGAGATCCTCATTCAAGCACATGCACACACACACACACACACACACACACACACACACACACACACACACACACACACACACACACACACACACACACACACACACACACACACACACACACACACACACACACACACACACAAGCACACGCACACAAGCACACGCACACGCACATCGCTTTAAGAGATCCCACAAGCCCTGACTGTCACAGTGGTATGAGATGAGATTTATGGTCAAGTAAAAGGAACTATTATTATTGAGCTCCTCACTAGCAGACACAGATGAGGAGAGATGGCCCCGGACATTCCTCAAACAGTGTCATTATCCACATGATTCACAACAGACAGACAGACAGACAGACAGACAGACAGACAGACAGACAGACAGGCAGGCAGGCAGGCAGGCAGGCAGGCAGGCAGGCAGGCAGGCAGGCAGGCAGGCAGGCAGACAGACAGACAGACAGACAGACAGACAGACAGACAGACAGACAGACAGACAGACCATACGAGGGTTAACTACTCCAGTGACAGAGAAACAGATAGATGACAAAAGGTTCCAAAACTTTACCCCAGAACATGTACAATTAGTGAGAAATACCTGCAGTCTCCATACAGTATGCAGCATGTCCTGCTCTGCCTTATTGGAATAGTAGACTATCAGTAACATATACACTAAAGATCTACTAACCCCAACTCTAGCTCTAATCCTAACCTAAACCCTTACCCTAACTAACCCTAACCCTAACTCTAGCTCTAATCCTAACCTTAACCCTTACCCTAACTAACCCTAACCCTAACTCTAGCTCTAATCCTAACCTTAACTAACCCTAACCCTAACCCTAACTCTAGCTCTAATCCTAACCTTAACCCTTACCCTAACTAACCCTAACCCTAACTCTAGTTCTAATCCTAACCTTAACCCTTACCTTAACTAACCCTAACCCTAACCCTAACTCTAGCTCTAATCCTAACCTTAACCCTTACCCTAACTAACCCTAACCCTAACTCTAGTTCTAATCCTAACCTTAACCCTTACCCTACCTAACCCTAACCCTAACTCTAGTTCTAATCCTAACCTTAACCCTTACCCTAACTAACCCTAACCCTAACTCTAGTTCTAATCCTAACCTTAACCCTTACCTTAACTAACCCTAACCCTAACCCTAACTCTAGCTCTAATCCTAACCTTAACCCTTACCCTAACTAACCCTAACCCTAACTCTAGTTCTAATCCTAACCTTAACCCTTACCCTAACTAACCCTAACCCTAACTCTAGCTCTAATCCTAACCTAACCCTTGCCCTAACTAACCCTAACCCTAACTCTAGTTCTAATCCTAACCTTAACCCTTACCCTACCTAACCCTAACCCTAACTCTAGTTCTAATCCTAACCTTAACCCTTACCCTAACTAACCCTAACCCTAACTCTAGTTCTAATCCTAACCTTAACCCTTACCTTAACTAACCCTAACCCTAACCCTAACTCTAGCTCTAATCCTAACCTTAACCCTTACCCTAACTAACCCTAACCCTAACTCTAGTTCTAATCCTAACCTTAACCCTTACCCTAACTAACCCTAACCCTAACTCTAGCTCTAATCCTAACCTAACCCTTGCCCTAACTAACCCTAACCCTAACTCTAGTTCTAATCCTAACCTTAACCCTTACCCTAACTAACCCTAACCCTAACTCTAGTTCTAATCCTAACCTTAACCCTTACCCTAACTAACCCTAACTCTAACTCTAGCTCTAATCCTAACCTTAACCCTTACCCTAACTAACCCTAACCCTAACTCTAGCTCTAATCCTAACCTTAACCCTTACCCTAACTAACCCTAAGCGTAGCCTAAGCAAGCAGTTGCGTATCAACAGATAGTTTGTGGATAG
Source organism: Oncorhynchus mykiss (assembly GCF_013265735.2). Taxonomy (NCBI): domain Eukaryota; kingdom Metazoa; phylum Chordata; class Actinopteri; order Salmoniformes; family Salmonidae; genus Oncorhynchus; species Oncorhynchus mykiss. Next base: position 12,073,245 of record NC_048585.1, read on the forward strand.
TATGACAGTTGCGTATCAACAGATAGTTTGTGGATAGTATGACAGTTGCGTATCAACAGATAGTTTGTGGATAGTATGACAGTTGCGTATCAACAGATAGTTTGTGGATAGTATGACAGTTGCGTATCAACAGATAGTTTGTGGATAGTATGACAGTTGCGTATCAACAGATAGTTTGTGGATAGTATGACAGTTGCGTATCAACAGATAGTTTGTGGATAGTATGACAGTTGCGTATCAACAGATAGTTTGTGGATAGTATGACAGTTGCGTATCAACAGATAGTTTGTGGATAGTATGACAGTTGCGTATCAACAGATAGTTTGTGGATAGTACGACAGTTGCGTATCAACAGATAGTTTGTGGATAGTATGACAGTTGCGTATCAACAGATAGTTTGTGGATAGTATGACAGCTATCTGGACTATCCACATAAAGTGTGACTGTAACTGTAAAACCAGGGACAGTGAACAATCACACAGAACAGGATCTCATATTTTACACCATCATTTGCAAATACATTCATAACAAATCCTACAATGTGATTTTCTGGATTCTTTTTTCTAATTTTGTCTGTCATAGTTGAAGTGTACCTATGATGAAAATTACAGGCCTCTCTCATCTTTTTAAGTGGGAGAACTTGCACATTTGGTGACTGACTAAATACTTTTCTGCCCCACTGTATCTCTCTCTCCCTCCCTCTCTCTCTCCCTCCCTCCCTCCCTCCCTCTCTCTCTCTCTCTCTCTCTCTCTCTCACTCTCTCACTCTCTCTCTCTCTCTCTCTCTCTCTCGCTCTCTCTCTCTCTCTCTCTCTCCCTCCCTCCCTCCCTCCCTCTCTCTCACTCTCTGTCTCTTTCTCTCTCTGCTGCCACAGATTTCCAGAGAAAGGTAGAGTGTGTCATGACAGCTCTATAATTTGTTAAAGGGGAGAGAAGCAGCCAGGGCAGTAATGGCAACAATGTGTTCATCTCTCCCTCTCTCCCTCCATCTGTCTCCCTTCCTTAGAGGCAAATCACATGTGTTCTCTCTACTCTGGGCTGTTCATGCTAATAATCAGATTGCAAATTGCCTTGAAAAACTTTGGGAAGTTATTTCCATATTAGGGTCAGTTTTAAACGCAGCCGAGGCATCAATGATTGGTGGAGCGGTTCAATTGTAGTTAAGAGGAAGGAGAGGCATTATTTCCCTTAATTAGCTGTTCCTATCAAGGCATTAAGGCCCCCATATAATTGGTACTGAGGGGTATTCATCCTCAACACGCTGAACACTAGCCTGAGTCCAATATCTATTTGTACTGTCTTGCCAACTCTATTGCTGTTATTGTCACAGGCCCAAACGATCTGAGACTCAGGCTAGCTGAACACTGGCCCTTAACCTCTGACACTACAGTGACCTACTGCCGCCAGTAAGGAGGGACTGTCTCTCTAACTATGGTTGGATGTTTCAGACTATATGAGCTCAGGAAAGAGGTCTAATTAGAAGCATAAAGAGACGAGAGAGTTGAGAGAGTGTGATCCATCTGGGGTGGGTTAGGAGCCCTGTCTGTCTGTGTGTCTGGCTTATTTATTCGTCCCATATGGCACCCTATTCCCTACATAGTGCACTACTTTTGACCAGAGCCCTATGGGCCCTGGTAAAATGCTGTGCACTATATTGGGAATAGGATGCCATTAGGGACGCAGTTCTTGTCTGTCTGATGTTTTGTTCATCTCTAGCGCAGATGGAAGAGTTTTGCTACAGTCCAACACACTTTCTCTGACCCAGCCAATAAAGACACAATATGTCTCCCAAATGGCACCCTATTCCCTTTATAGTGCACTACTATGGGGATCTTAAGGGCCATAGTCAAAAGTAGTGCACTACATAGGGAATAAGGTGTCATTTGGGACATAGCCATACCGTAGACAGATACACATGCCCCTGAACTTTCACACAAATCTCCCATTGAACATCAGTGCCATGATTTAGGTGAAACTACATGTTGCACAGACACTTCATAAAGGTAGGATCCGGGCCGTAATCCCTGGGATGTCATAGGGACTGTAGAAGAGCACCTTTAGAGTTGGCCATCCCTCCATGCTCACACCTGCTTCCCATTGGCCTCTGACACTTTACTTTCTGCTCACGGATGATGATGTCACAGAGCCCTCCATCAAAGTCTAAACAGCTCTGAGGGCACTGTATCTATTTTAGCATCTCTCTCTGTTTCTCTCTCTCTATGTATCTATCTATGTCTCTCTCTCAGCCTCTCTCTCTGTCTCTCTCAGCCTCTCTCTCTCTCTCTCTCTCTCTCTCTCTCTCTCTCAGTCTCTCTCTCAGTCTCTCTCAACCTCTCTCTCTCTCAGCCTCTCTCTCTCTCAGTCTCTCTCAGCCTCTCTCTCTGTCCCTTTCTTAGCCTCTCTCTCTCTCTCAGTCTCTCTCTCAGTCTCTCTCTCAGCCTCTCTCTCAGTCTCTCTCTGTCTCTCTCTGTTTCTCTCTCTCTCTCTCTCTCTCTCTCTCTCTCTGTCTCTCTATGTCTCTCTCTATGTATATCTCTCTCTCAGCCTCTCTCACTCAGTCTCTCTCTCTGTCCCTCTCTCTGTCTCTCTCTCTCTCTCAGCCTCTCTCTCTCAGTCTCTCTCTCTGTCTCTCTCTCTGTCTCTCTCTCTCTCTCTCAGCCTCTCTCTCTCAGTCTCTCTCTCTGTCTCTCTCTCTGTCTCTCTCTCTCAGCCTCTCTCTCTCTGTCTCTCTCTCTGTCTCTCGCTATGTCTCTCTCTCTGTCTCTCTCTCTGTCTCTCTCTCTCTCTGTCTCTCTCTCTGTTTCTCTCTATGTCTCTCTCTATGTCTCTCTCTCTGTCTCTCTCTCTCTCAGCCTTTCTCTCCGTCTCTCTCTCTCTGTCTCTCTCTATGTCTCTCTCTTTGTCTCTCTCTCTCTCTCTGTCTCTCTCTGTGGCTTAAATTATTTCAGTTCACATCCAGCTGCTCTGATGAATGATAATTTTCTGCGTATCTGTACTGTAGCCAAATGCGATGCTGTATTGATGGATGGTAATACAAGCTGTCATTCCTGCAAGATAGGCTTAATCTATTCAGTGTGTGTGCGTGTGTCTCTCTCTCTCTCTCTGTGTGTGTGTGTGTGTGTGTGTGTGTGTGTGTGTGTGTGTGTGTGTGTGTGTGTGTGTGTGTGTGTGTGTGTGTGTGTGTGTATTCAGTCAGGAAGTGCAGCTGTTTGGGCTACATATCAGATGTAGATAATTAGACTTAAGGAAGGAGGCACCTGTCAGTCTTAGAGGAATGGAACAGCATACTGTATCGAGTGTTTCCATCACAGGCCTGCCTGTACTTTGTCGCCGTCCACTTTAATGCAGTGTTTTGCATAACGAGCTGTCATCCTCCCAGCGTGGGTGTCTTATCTAAGATTGACATGACTGTAGGCACGCTCAAAGATGGATGACACTGATATTGGTTTGTGGTATTAGTTTAGTGGTATTAGTTTAGTGGTAATAGTTTAGTGGTATTAGTTTAGTGTTATTAGTTTAGTGGTATTAGTTAAGTGGTATTAGTTTAGTGGTAATAGTTTAGTGGTATTAGTTTAGTGGTATCACATAGTGGTATTAGTTTAGTGGTATTAGTTTAGTGGTATTAGTTTAGTGGTATTAGTTTAGTGGTATTAGTTTAGTGGTATTAGTTTAGTGGTATCACATAGTGGTATTAGTTTAGTGGTAATAGTTTAGTGGTATTAGTTTAGTGGTATTAGTTTAGTGGTATTAGTTTAGTGGTATTAGTTTAGTGGTATTAGTTTAGTGGTAATAGTTTAGTGGTATTAGTTTAGTGGTATTAGTTTAGTGGTAATAGTTTAGTGGTATTAGTTTAGTGGTATCACATAGTGGTATTAGTTTAGTGGTATTAGTTTAGTGGTATCACATAGTGGTATTAGTTTAGTGGTATTAGTTTAGTGGTAATAGTTTAGTGGTATTAGTTTAGTGGTATCACATAGTGGTATTAGTTTAGTGGTATTAGTTTAGTGGTATTAGTTTAGTGGTATCACATAGTGGTATTAGTTTAGTGGTAATAGTTTAGTGGTATTAGTTTAGTGGTATTCGTTTAATGGTATTAGTTTATTGGTGTCACATAGTTGTATTAGTTTGAAACATATAGTACAATGTACAGTTGTGTAAATCAATTTGCTCTAGACTTGAAACCATAAGAAGGTTGATGACACTGGATTGTAACTACTAGACATACTTACAGTTGAAGTCGGAGGTTTACATACACCTTAGCCAAATACATTTAAACTCAGTTTTTCACAATTCCTGACATTTAATCTAAGTAAAAATTCCCTGTTTTAGGTCAGTTAGGATCACCACTTTATTTTAAGAATGTGAAATGTCAGAATAATAGTAGAGAGAATTGATTATTTCAGATTTTATTTATTTCATCACTTTCCCAGTGGGTCAGTAGTTTACATACACTCAATTAGTATTTGGTAGCATTGCCTTTAAATTGTTTAACTTGGGTCAAACGATTCAGACAGCTTTCTACAAGCTTTCCACAATAAGTTGGGTAAATGTTGGCCCATTCCTCCTGACAGAGCTGGTGTAACTGAGTCAGGTTTGTAGGCCTCCTTGCTCGCACACGCTTTTTCAGTTCTGCCCACACATTTTCTATAGGATTGAGGTCAGGGCTTTGTGATGGCCACTCCAATACCTTGACTTTGTTGTCCTTAAGCCATTTTGCCACAACTTTGGAAGTATGCTTGGGGTCAATGTCCATTTGGAAGAACCATTTGCGACCAAGCTTTAACTTCCTGACTGATGTCTTGAGATTCAATATATCCACATCCTTTCCCTGCCTCATGATGCCATCTATTTTGTGAAGTGCATCAGTCCCTCCTGCAGCAAAGCACCCCCACAACATGATGCTGCCACCCCCGTGATTCACAGTTGGGATGGTGTTCTTCGGCTTGCAAGCTTACCCCTTTTTCCGCCAAACAGTTCTATTTTTGTTTCATCAAACCAGAGGACATTTCTCCAAAAAGTATGATCTTTGTCCCCATGTGCAGTTGCAAACCGTAGTCTGGCTTTTTTGGGCGGTTTTGGAGCAGTGGCTTCTTCCTTGCTGAGCGGCCTTTCAGGTTATGTCGATATAGGACTTGTTTTACTGTGGATATAGATACTTTTGTACCTGTTTCCTCCAGCATCTTCACAAGGTCCTTTGTTGTTGTTCTGGGATTGATTTGCACTTTTCGCACCAAAGTACGTTCATCTCTAGGAGACAGAACGCGTCTCCTTCCTGAGCGGTATGACGGCTGCGTGGTCCCATGGTGTTTATACTTGCGTACTATTGTTTATACAGATGAACTGAGTGAATTATAAGTGAAATAATCTGTCTGTAAACAATTGTTGGAAAAATGACTTGTGTCATGCCTTTGTAGTGGTTGAAAAACTAGTTTTAATGACTCCAACCTAAGTGTGTGTAAACTTCTGACTTCAACTGTATATGTTATTCTGTCAGGGTTCACTTTGGTCTGCATTGACTTCCAGTGTCCTGTTTCCTGACTTATTTTGCCATGTGAAGATGAGAGAGTTTTGTTTCAAAACAGTCATGTGGAAGGAACCATTATTTCCAAACCCTGCGAAATGCACCCTCATGTCCCCCCCCAGAACCCCAGAACCATGAACCCTGGTCAGTAAAATGCCTAAACCCCATCCAGGGGCTCAGGGAAACCACAACCATACCGCAGGGGGGCAGTGGGTTCAAACAACCACTCTCACAAACCCACCATTATCTGCAATTGACTGTGGACATTTACTTTTCAAATATGTGAGCACTTAATCATCAGAGAGGTAGTGGGAGGGGGAGAAGAGAGAGTGGGAGAGAGAGACAGAGAGCGAGAGAAAGAGAGTGAGAGAGAGAGAGAAAGAGAGTGAGAGAGAGAGAGAAAGAGAGAGAAAGAGAGAAACACAGAGAGAGAGAGAGTGAGAGAGAGAGAGCATGATAAATTAGAGAGAAAAAGAGCCCACCAAGAACCTGGCTTCTCCAGCCTGTTTCCTTCTCTTCACCAGTCGCCCTTGACCTTTACCCAGAGAACAGTCTGGTCTGGGAGGCTGTGCTCATGCCCGCTGTAGACTCCGTAATGGTTGGCTGGGGGGACAAGATTGATTGCTCTCCCAGGGTAATCTGTCCCAGGCACTTTGAAGCAATCCGCTCTTCCTCTCCCTCCTTCCTTCTTCCTCCCCCTTCCCTCCATCATGACAGCTGATGTCACTGAAAGCCCACTCTGCCAAGATTAAAAACACCACATTAATGTAATTGGTTGGCAGCTGACCTTTTGAGTCTCACTGGCCGTAAGATCGCCCGTCATGGATATTGATATGATAGGAGAGGGATGATGAATTAAACATATTGATATGATAGGAGAGGGATGATGAATTAAACATATTGATATGATAGGAGAGGGATGAGGAATTAAACATATTGATATGATAGGAGATAGGAGAGGGATGAGGAATTAAACATATTGATATGATAGGAGAGGGATGAGGAATTAAACATATTGATATGATAGGAGGGATGAGGAATAAAACATATTGATATGATAGGAGAGGGATGAGGAATTAAACATATTGATATGATAGGAGAGGGATGAGGAATAAAACATATTGATATGATAAGAGAGGGATGATGAATTAAACATATTGATATGATAGGAGAGGGATGAGGAATTAAACATATTGATATGATAGGAGGGATGAGGAATAAAACATATTGATATGATAGGAGATAGGAGAGGGATGAGGAATTAAACATATTGGTATGATAGGAGAGGGATGAGGAATTAAACATATTGATATGATAGGAGAGGGATGAGGAATTAAACATATTGATATGATAGGAAATGGATGAGGAATTAAACATATTGGTATGATAGGAGAGGGATGAGGAATTAAACATATTGATATGATAGGAGAGGGATGAGGAATTAAACATATTGATATGATAGGAGAGGGATGAGGAATTAAACATATTGATATGATAGGAGAGGGATGAGGAATAAAACATATTGATATGATAGGAGAGGGATGATGAATTAAACATATTGATATGATAGGAGAGTGATGATGAATTAAACATATTGATATGATAGGAGAGGGATGAGGAATAAAACATATTGATATGATAGGAGAGGGATGATGAATAAAACATATTGATATGATAGGAGAGGGATTAGGAATAAAACATATTGATATGATAGGAGAGGGATGATGAATTAAACATATTGATATGATAGGAGATAGGAGAGGGATGAGGAATTAAACATATTGATATGATAGGAGGGATGAGGAATAAAACATATTGATATGATAGGAGAGGGATGAGGAATTAAACATATTGATATGATAGGAGAGGGATGATGAATTAAACATATTGATATGATAGGAAATGGATGATGAATTAAACATATTGATATGATAGGAGAGGGATGATGAATTAAACATATTGATATGATAGGAGAGGGATGATGAATTAAACATATTGATATGATAGGAAATGGATGATGAATTAAACATATTGATATGATAGGAGAGGGATGAGGAATTAAACATATTGATATGATAGGAGGGATGAGGAATAAAACATATTGATATGATAGGAGAGGGATGAGGAATTAAACATATTGATATGATAGGAGGGATGAGGAATAAAACATATTGATATGATAGGAGATAGGAGAGGGATGAGGAATTAAACATATTGATATGATAGGAGATAGGAGAGGGATGAGGAATTAAACATATTGATATGATAGGAGGGATGAGGAATAAAACATATTGATATGATAGGAGAGGGATGAGGAATTAAACATATTGATATGATAGGAGGGATGATGAATAAAACATATTGATATGATAGGAGAGGGATGATGAATTAAACATATTGATATGATAGGAGGGATGAGGAATAAAACATATTGATATGATAGGAGAGTGATGATGAATTAAACATATTGATATGATAGGAGGGATGATGAATAAAACATATTGATATGATAGGAGAGTGATGATGAATTAAACATATTGATATGATAGGAGGGATGATGAATAAAACATATTGATATGATAGGAGGGATGAGGAATAAAACATATTGATATGATAGCAGGGATGATGAATAAAACATATTGATATGATAGGAGGGATGATGAATAAAACATATTGATATGATAGGAGGGATGATGAATAAAACATATTGATATGATAGGAGGGATGAGGAATAAAACATATTGATATGATAGGAGAGTGATGATGAATTAAACATATTGATATGATAGGAGGGATGATGAATAAAACATATTGATATGATAGGAGAGGGATGATGAATTAAACATATTGATATGATAGGAAATGGATGATGAATTAAACATATTGATATGATAGGAGAGGGATGAGGAATTAAACATATTGATATGATAGGAGAGTGATGATGAATTAAACATATTGATATGATAGGAGGGATGATGAATAAAACATATTGATATGATAGGAGAGGGATGATGAATTAAACATATTGATATGATAGGAAATGGATGATGAATTAAACATATTGATATGATAGGAGAGGGATGAGGAATAAAACATATTGATATGATAGGAGAGGGATGATTAATTAAACATATTGATATGATAGGAGAGGGATGATGAATTAAACATATTGATATGATAGGAGAGGGATGATGAATTAAACATATTGATATGATAGGAGATAGGAGAGGGATGAGGAATAAAACATATTTATATGATAGGAGAGGGATGAGGAATTAAACATATTGATATGATAGGAGATAGGAGAGGGATGAGGAATTAAACATATTGATATGATAGGAGATAGGAGAGGGATGAGGAATTAAACATATTGATATGATAGGAAATGGATGATGAATTAAGCATATGCTCTTCTCTGATTAACGGTTCGTGTTTGTGTGTGTTCAGGGGAATCGGGAAGGTATTAGAAGGTTGTGTCACAGCGTTGTTGGATTCATTTTCTAGGACACTGTGATTGTAAGACTGATAAAGTGTATATGTCTGTTTATGTATCTTTCTGTTTAACAGGACTTCCTCTCTATAACTTGCTTCCTCTAGTGTCCAAGTGGCATGTGCTGTAGTCTCTTAGAAGCCAAGGTTTGGCTGTAGATCTAATCAAACAAAAGGAAGAAGCCATTCCCAGACCGTACACTCCAGTACATGGCCCATGAAGACAGAATGAAAGTGAAAGTTGTTCCTTTCAAGACGTGTTGCAGCCCCTTCAGATGTAATGAAACATCCCTGGTGTCCTTGGCTTCTCTCAAGACTCTGACTGTGTTCTCATTGTGTCTTTCTATTGGTCACCACCTCTCCCCTGCTGCAGAGTGAAATCCTGCCCCGTGCAATCAGGGTTTTTGTCTGTTCGGCTGCCAAGACTAAGTGCCCTGGATGTACAGATCTCTATCACATTTAGCAGCAAGGCCCACAGAGAGCAATCTCTCTGTTTAACTGTGTGTGTGTGTGTGTCTCGCTCTCTCTGTGTGTGTGTGTGTGTGTGTGTGTGTGTGTGTGTGTGTGTGTGTGTGTGTGTGTGTGTGCGTGCGCGTGCGTGAGTGAGTGCGTGCATTCTTGCGAGCTTGTGTCTGTGTTTGTGTTCATTCCTCACGGGACCTACTGAGCCACAGCTTGTTTGCATTTCTCTGTACTCGTCCTCTAGACAAATGGCTTTCGACAAGGCCTGAACCCAATCCAAACACCCATCTGCCGTCCCGCCCTGATTGATAAGATGTCTGCTGACTGCTGAGAGTTCTCTAGTTGAGATCTGCTCATCTCAAAATCTTTACAGTCTGTCTTCACTCCTCGTTACCAGGTCTGAAGGACTGTTCTCTGAGGAACTTTGGAGAGGCTTTTACCCTGGTAACACTGATACATACAGCAACTCAGCCCAACACATTCAACGATGGACCTTGGCTGGAATATCTACATCAAATAATAATAGCCGGCTAACCATTAATGACTGAACTATGAGCTCGCTGTTACAGCTTGTATTGGCCGGCGTGTCACTTCACACGGCGGGGGAAAGGAAGAAAACTCAGCCAGGAGCATTACATACCAATGTAGACATATTTCATCCTGCCGAGTCGTATCTGACTCATTGTTCAACAGCCTTGAAGGTCTTTACAGGGGTTTAAATATTCTTGAGGGTGATGCTGGTTGACACTAATACAGACACCCATGCACCCCCCACCCTGGCTAGCACTCTCAGCCACCCATGGAGTCTCCACCCTGGCTAGAACTCTCAGCCTCCCATGGGCAGTGGACACCCACCCTGGCTAGAACTCTCAGCGTCCCATGGGCAGTGGACACCCACCCTGGCTAGCACTCTCAGCCTCCCATGGGCAGTGGACACCCACCCTGGGTTTTGATGGTGGGCAGTGGGACTGTAGTTGCTGGAGACCTAGCAGGGGGGAGAAGGCAGAGAAGAAGCCCACAGAGACAGAGCCAAGGCTAAGGCAAAGAACCATGGGAGCTGAAGCTTTGATAGTGGGAGAACAAATAACAGACCCCCACAGATGGGACCCTGAGGTGGGGTTGGAGGGAGATGAAGCTGGGGTGGAGAACCATAAAACCAGGTTTTGCTCTAGAACTGTATGTCCCTATCTATTGGGCACACATTGGTTGAATCAACATTGTTTCCAGTCTATCTAAAAAACTGGAGTCCCCTTACACTTCAATGTTATGATGCAAAAAGACTAGTGAAATGCATAGCACTCAGAATTAAAAGGGTTTTACCAGGTATTGTTCATCCTGATCAGACAGATTTTTTACATGGACAATACATTAGAGATAATATACGACAACTACTAGAAATAATAAAACATCATGAAACATCTAAGTAGCCACACCTGGTATTTATAGCGGATTTTGAAAAGGAATTTGATAAAGTAAGACTGGATTTTATTTATAAATGCCTGGATTTTTTCAATTTCGGTAATTATCTTATAAAATGGGTAAAAAATAATGTATAGCAACCCCAGGTGTAAATTAAGCAAATAGCGTCTGCTTCTCAGAGAGTTTTGAATTGTCAAGAGTAGTTAAACAAGGGTGTCCCCTGTCACCACATCTATTCGTTATGGCCATCAAAATGCTAGCTATTAAAATCAGATCCAATAACAACATTAGAGGATTAGAAATCCAAAGCTTAAAAACAAAGGTGTCCATGTATGCCGATGACTCAAGTTTTATATTAAGTCCACAAGCTAGATCCCTGCAATGTCTCATTGAAGATCTAGATAACTTTTCTGGACTCTCTGGACTAAAACCTAGTTATGATAAGTGTACAATATAACGTATTGGATATTTAAAAAATACAACTTTCACATTACCCTACAGTTTACCTATAAAATGGGCTGATAGTGAAGTAGACATACTTGGTATTCATATCACAAAATATATAAATAAGCTCTCCACAATGAATTTCAATAGAAAACTTGTCTAAAAATAGACAAGATCCTGCAACTATGGAGATACCTGTCTATTTATGGAAAAATTGCCCTGATTAACTCCTTAGTCATATCTCAGTTTACTCACGTACTTATGGCGCTGCCCACTCCTGATGATTCGTTTATCAAATCATATAAGCAAAAAATATTTTGCTTTATCTGGGACACTAAACCAGACAAAATAGAACGTGTCTATCTATATAATATATATGAATTGGGTGGGTTGAGATTATTAAATATAAAAGCACTAAACCTCTCTCTAAAAGCTTCACTTATTCAAAAGTTTTACTTGAACCCTAAATGGTTCTCAAGTAGATTACTAAGAAAAGCTCCTCCTGTCACGATTCCCGCCAAAGTTGGCTCCCCCGCCTGTTTGGGCGGTGCTCGGCGGTCATCGTCACCGGCCTACTAGTCGCCACCGATCCCTTTTTCCTTTTCTGTTAGTTTTGTCTTATGAGTTGCACCTGTTTCCGATTTGTGTTTCTTGATTTGTTTCCCTATTTAAGATTGTGGAACCCTTTGTTGTGTGGGATTATTTTTGTTTTCACGTTTGTGTCATAGGTGTTGTTGTGCTCCGGACCGTGTTTACCCTGTGTTTGGGTTGGTCAGTGTTTACCCCCTGTGTTTGGGTTGGTCAGTGTTTGCCCCCTGTGCTTGGGTTGGTCAGTGTTTGCCCCCTGTGCTTTGGGTTGGTCAGTGTTTGCCCCCTGTGTTTGGGTTGGTCAGTGTTTGCGCCCTGTGTTTGGGTTGGTCAGTGTTTGCCCCCTGTGCTTGGGTTGGTCAGTGTTTGCCCCCTGTGCTTTGGGTTGGTCAGTGTTTGCCCCCTGTGCTTGGGTTGGTCAATGTTTGCCACCTGTGTTTGGGTTGGTCAGTGTTTGCGCCCTGTGTTTGGGTTGGTCAGTGTTTGCGCCCTGTGTTTGGGTTGGTCAGTGTTTTCCCCCTGTGTTTGGGTTGGTCAGTGTTTGCCCCCTGTGTTTGGGTTGGTCAGTGTTTGCCCCCTGTGTTTGGGTTGGTCAGTGTTTGCCCCCTGTGTTTGGGTTGGTCAGTGTTTGCCCCCTGTGTTTGGGTTGGTCAGTGTTTGCCCCCTGTGTTTGGGTTGGTCAGTGTTTGCGCCCTGTGTTTGGGTTGGTCAGTGTTTGCCCCCTGTGTTTGGGTTGGTCAGTGTTTGCCCCCTGTGTTTGGGTTGGTCAGTGTTTGCGCCCTGTGTTTGGGTTGGTCAGTGTTTGCCCCCTGTGTTTGGGTTGGTCAGTGTTTGCCCCCTGTGTTTTGGGCATTTACCAGTTTCGGTGCCGGAATAAAGTGCATTTTCCCCCTGGAACTCTCTGCTCTCTGCACCTGATTCCTACCTGCTCACCTAGTCAGCCGTTGTTTCAAAATGGCCTTTTTGCCTTTGTGCATTTGTGATTAATTGAAAATTATACTTTTTTCAAAGTATCTGTCTTTTTCAAACAAGCATTACAGAGCTGGCTACAATTGAAATTCATCCCCCTGAAACGATAGAACAAATATTACAACAAATATTATGGCTGAACTCAAATGTCCTGGTTGATAAAATACCTGTATTTATGGTAAAGATGTTTGAAAAGGGTATTTTGTTCTTAAATTATATTTTAAATTGAAATGGTAGAGTTGTGTTCTTCATGGAGTTAACAGAACTGTAAGGGAAGGTCTGCTCAATCCAAGAGTAGAACCGATTGATTACAGCATTACCCCAAAAAATGGAGGAGGCGGGTGGCAGCGGGAGGAGGTAGGGAACTGGTCTGTCTGCTCAATATAAAGGATCAAAACTGGCGGAGGAATAAAAATAGCACAAATAGGAAAGTATACCAGTTTCATTTGAGGACCAGGATGTTGACAAGATTGCAAAATAGTTGGGAAGAGATTTTTGATGTACCGATTCCATGGTACAGGGTGTATGAGTTGATATATAAAACAACGCAGGATTCAAGACTTTGTGCTTTTCAGCTAAAATTATTTTATAGAATTCTTGCCATCAACAAAATTTTGAATATTTGGGGCATAAAATCACCGAAGCTCTGCAGATTTTGTTGTGAGGATACAGAATCAATAGACCATTTATTTTGGTATTGCCCTCAGGTAGCCTGTTTCTGGTCTCAGGTTCAGGAATGGCTGAAAATGCATAGCATTGATTTAAAATTGACCCTAGAAATAGTACTGTTAGGAGATCTGGAGAGACCGGGTCAGTCAATTACTAATATACTAATACTCTTAGTAAAAGTATTTATCTTCAACACGCAATCTGTGGATTCTATTCGATTAGATAGATTGAAATTGTACGTTAAACATCATAGCATAGTTGAAAGATATGTGTTGCGTAGAAACCCGAAGTGGGTGGCCAGCAGAGATAGATGGGATGGGCTGAGGGTGGCCAGCAGAGATAGATGGGATGGGCTGAGGGTGACCAGCAGAGATAGATGGGATGGGCTGAGGGTGGCCAGCAGAGATAGATGGGATGGGCTGAGGGTGGCCAGCAGAGATAGATGGGATGGGCTGAGGGTGGCCAGCAGAGATAGATGGGATGGGCTGAGGGTGGCCAGCAGAGATAGATGGGATGGGCTGAGGGTGGCCAGCAGAAATAGATGGGATGGGCTGAGGGTGACCAGCAGAGATAGATGGGATGGGCTGAGGGTGGCCAGCAGAGATAGATGGGATGGGCTGAGGGTGACCAGCAGAGATAGATGGGATGGGCTGAGGGTGACCAGCAGAGATAGATGGGATGGGCTGAGGGTGACCAGCAGAGATAGATGGGATGGGCTGAGGGAAGCTGAGGGTTGGGATGTGGAATTGGAGACAAGTGGGAGTGGAGTTGCTGTGTGAGAGATAGAATGATGGTCAAAGATAAAAGTTGTTTTTTTTATGTCCAAATGTAACATAATAAAAAGTAAGTTTGAATGACGCTGAGGTGCAGTATTTTTTACAACTAATGCCGGTTTGCCTGAGGCTGATGCCGTGCAGGTGTTTGTAAATGCATAAACACACACTCTCATTCAAATAAACATACACAAGAACACACACATACATGTAATAGTGCCAGACATGCACACAAACATATACAGTTGGCATTGCTGTTATGATTTCAGTTGTCCTTGATGTCCTTTGTTTTAAATTTATTTTGAATTAAAAAAAAATATGTTGTTGTTTGCTGTTTTCTTCTGACTTTCTTTTTTCTCTTTAGTTCATTCTGTTGGTTGTTGGTGTATTGGGGGGTTCTTGGGGGTGGGGGTTCATTCTGTTGGTTGTTGGTATATTGGGGGGTTCTTGGGGATGGGGTTAATTCTCTTGGTTGTTGGTGTATTGGGGGGTTCTTGGGGGTGGGGGTTCATTCTGTTGGTTGTTGGTGTATTGGGGGGTTCTTGGGGGTGGGGGTTCATTCTGTTGGTTGTTGGTGTATTGGGGGGTTCTTGGGGGTGGGGGTTCATTCTGTTGGTTGTTGGTGTATTGGGGGGTTCTTGGGGGTGGGGGTTCATTCTGTTGGTTGTTGGTGTATTGGGGGGTTCTTGGGGGTGGGGGTTCATTCTCTTGGTTGTTGGTGTATTGGGGAGTTCTTGGGGGTGGGGGTTCATTATATTGATTGTTGGTGTATTGGAGAGTTCTTGGGGGTGGGGGTTCATTATATTGATTGTTGGTGTATTGGGGGTTTCTTGGGGGTGGGGGTTCATTATATTGATTGTTGGTGTATTGGAGAGTTCTTGGGGGTGGGGGTTCATTCTGTTGGTTGTTGGTGTATTGGGGGGTTCTTGGGGGTGGGGGTTCATTCTCTTGGTTGTTGGTGCATTGGGGGGTTCTTGGGGGTGGGGGTTCATTTCTTGGTTGTTGGTGCATTGGGGGACTGTGGGAGGGGTCTCGAATGGTTGAGGGACAGCTATTTGGGGAACTGTGGGGGGATCTTGGAGGGTTCGGGTTCACGTTTTTTGTTCTGGTGGGAGATCTGTCAACGTGCCCTTGAGCAGGGCATTGACCCTGGATGCTTCTGTGTGTCACTCTGAATGGGAGTCTGTTAGATGACTGGTATGATGTAGTTGTTGAGCGGCTTCACTGCAAGTAAATTGTGTGTTTCGGATATTCAATTAAAAAAACGTTTTTAAATTAATATAATAATAATAATAATAATTCAATAAAATGTAAAAACATTGTTTCCATGTCATTTTAATGAAATAACATTGAACCAACGTGGAATATGTGTTGAATTGATGACTGTGCCCAGTGTAGTCGATCTATATCTCTTCTACTCTGTCATACTCTGATGTACATACTAAAGCCAATGATGTATGGATCTCCACTGAAGCAGATGGCTGCAGACCAGCAGTTCTCTTCTACTCCGTCATACTCTGATGTACATACTAAAGCCAATGATGTATGGATCTCCACTGAAGCAGATGGCTGCAGACCAGCAGTTCTCTTCTACTCTGTCATACTCTGATGTACATACTAAAGCCAATGATGTATGGATCTCCACTGAAGCAGATGGCTGCAGACCAGCAGTTCTCTTCTACTCTGTCATACTCTGATGTACATACTAAAGCCAATGATGTATGGATCTCCACTGAAGCAGATGGCTGCAGACCAGCAGTTCTCTTCTACTCCGTCATACTCTGATGTACATACTAAAGCCAATGATGTATGGATCTCCACTGAAGCAGATGGCTGCAGACCAGCAGTTATCTTCTACTCTGTCATACTCTGATGTACATACTAAAGCCAACGATGTATTGATCTCCACTGAAGCAGATGGCTGCAGACCAGCAGTTCTCTTCTACTCCGTCATACTCTGATGTACATACTAAAGCCAATGATGTATGGATCTCCACTGAAGCAGATGGCTGCGGACCAGCAGTTCTCTTCTACTCTGTCATACTCTGATGTACATACTAAAGCCAATGATGTATGGATCTCCACTGAAGCAGATGGCTGCAGACCAGCAGTTCTCTTCTACTCTGTCATACTCTGATGTACATACTAAAGCCAATGATGTATGGATCTCCACTGAAGCAGATGGCTGCAGACCAGCAGTTCTCTTCTACTCTGTCATACTCTGATGTACATACTAAAGCCAACGATGTATGGATCTCCACTGAAGCAGATGGCTGCGGACCAGCAGTTCTCTTCTACTCTGTCATACACTGATGTACATACTAAAGCCAATGATGTATTGATCTCCACTGAAGCAGATGGCTGCGGACCAGCAGTTCTCTTCTACTCTGTCATACTCTGATGTACATACTAAAGCCAATGATGTATGGATCTCCACTGAAGCAGATGGCTGCAGACCAGCAGTTCTCTTCTACTCTGTCATACTCTGATGTACATACTAAAGCCAATGATGTATGGATCTCCACTGAAGCAGATGGCTGCAGACCAGCAGTTATCTTCTACTCTGTCATACTCTGATGTACATACTAAAGCCAACGATGTATGGATCTCCACTGAAGCAGATGGCTGCGGACCAGCAGTTCTCTTCTACTCTGTCATACACTGATGTACATACTAAAGCCAACGATGTATGGATCTCCACTGAAGCAGATGGCTGCAGACCAGCAGTTCTCTTCTACTCTGTCATACTCTGATGTACATACTAAAGCCAATGATGTATTGATCTCCACTGAAGCAGATGGCTGCAGACCAGCAGTTCTCTTCTACTCTGTCATACTCTGATGTACATACTAAAGCCAATGATGTATGGATCTCCACTGAAGCAGATGGCTGCAGACCAGCAGTTCTCTTCTACTCCGTCATCAGTTGTTTAACAAACAGGATCATCTGTTAATCATGATCATTCATCAGCACTGTGTGGGGAGAGAGGGGTGTTGGCTTTCAAATTCATGGCTTCAATTGTGCTCCTCATGTCCAAGATGTCGTTGCGTACACAACAGTGATAAATGAAGCCAGAAACAACAAACATGAAAAACGTGTGTGTTGTAAAGTAATTGATATCAAAAGGTTGTACATCGTGCATCTATCTGAACTGGTAATACTTCCAGATCTCATAGGCTACATACAATAGTCTCTTTTCACGGAAACAACTGAACTGGTCCAAATCACACCCACCCACCCCAACCCACTCAGTAAGTATTCTAAATCAAGTCACACCCACCCCAACCAACCCACTCAGTAAGTATTCTAAATCAAATCACACCCACCCCAACCAACCCACTCAGTAAGTATTCTAAATCAAATCACACCCACCCCAACCAACCCACTCAGTAGGTATTCTAAATCAAATCACACCCACCCCAACCAACCCACTCAGTAAGTATTCTAAATCAAATCACACCCACCCCAACCAACCCACTCAGTAAGTATTCTAAATCAAATCACACCCACCCCAACCAACCCACTCAGTAAGTATTCTAAATCAAATCACACCCACCCACCCACCCCAACCCAGTCAGTAAGTATTCTAAATCAAATCACACCCACCCACCCCAACCAACCCACTCAGTAAGTATTCTAAATCAAGTCACACCCACCCCAACCAACCCACTCAGTAAGTATTCTAAATCAAATCACACCCACCCCAACCAACCCACTCAGTAGATATTCTAAATCACACCCACCCACCCCAACCAACCCAGTCGTTAAGTCTTCTCCAAATAACTGTATGGAGACATTCTGTCCAACGGCTAAATGGACGTTTTCACTCCATTCATGTGACTGTATTGACCTCTAACCTCTGGACCCCAGACTCTAACCCTTCACTTATATAGACTGCCTGTGTAGCGTCTCCCCCAGGGGCATTTTACAATGGAGACCGCAGCGGGGAAATCCACATCACAGACAAAGAGAGAGACACTGTGGAACACAGGGACTTGATGACTGAACATTACTCCACTCCAAGCCTTAACTAAAGACATTTAGGGACATTTACAATTTGTTCAAAGAGAACACTGAAAAGACAAATGACTCAAATATGGTGTAACTGAAATGTCCTGCGGGCAGTTTGAACTGCCTGTTACATGAATGAACATCATCATGTTATCTCTGTTTCTCTCTCTGTCCTTGTCCTTGTCTTGTCTTTGGCCCTCTCTTTCTCCCTCGCTCTCGCTCTCGCTCTCACTCCCTCTTTATGCCTCTCTCTCGCTCTCTCTCCCTCTTTATGCCTCTCTCTCGCTCTCTCTCGCTCTCTCTCTCTCTCCCTCTTTATGCCTCTCTCTCGCTCTCTCTCTCACTCCCTCTTTATGTCTCGCTCTCGCTCCCTCTCTTTCTCCCCCGCTCTCGCTCTCTCTCTCACTCCCTCTTTATGCCTCTCTCTCTCTCTCTCCCTCTTTATGCCTCTCTCTCGCTCTCTCTCTCACTCCCTCTTTATGCCTCTCTCTCTCTCTCTCTCCCTCTTTATGCCTCTCTCTCGCTCCCTCTCTATCTCCCCCGCTCTCGCTCTCTCTCTCACTCCCTCTTTATGCCTCTCTCTCTCTCTCTCTCCCTCTTTATGCCTCTCTCTCGCTCCCTCTCTATCTCCCCCGCTCTCGCTCTCGCTCTCTCTCCCTCTTTATGCCTCTCTCTCGCTCTCTCTCTCTCTCCCTCTTTATGCCTCTCTCTCGCTCTCTCTCGCTCTCTCTCCCTCTCCCTCTTTATGCCTCTCTCTCTCTCTCTCCCTCTTTATGCCTCTCTCTCGCTCTCTCTCTCACTCCCTCTTTATGTCTCGCTCTCGCTCCCTCTCTTTCTCCCCCGCTCTCGCTCTCTCTCTCACTCCCTCTTTATGCCTCTCTCTCTCTCACTCCCTCTTTATGCCTCTCTCTCTCTCACTCCCTCTTTATGCCTCTCTCTCTCTCACTCCCTCTTTATGCCTCTCTCTCGCTCTCTCTCTCACTCCCTCTTTATGCCTCTCTCTCGCTCCCTCTCTATCTCCCCCGCTCTCGCTCTCGCTCTCACTCCCTCTTTATGCCTCTCTCTCGCTCTCTCTCCCTCTTTATGCCTCTCTCTCGCTCTCTCTCCCTCTTTATGCCTCTCTCTCCCCCGCTCTCGCTCTCTCTCCCTCTCCCTCTTTATGCCTCTCTCTCGCTCTCTCTCCCTCTCCCTCTTTATGCCTCTCTCTCGCTCTCTCTCCCTCTCCCTCTTTATGCCTCTCTCTCGCTCTCTCTCCCTCTTTATGCCTCTCTCTCCCCCGCTCTCGCTCTCTCTCCCTCTCCCTCTTTATGCCTCTCTCTCTCTCTCTCCCTCTTTATGCCTCTCTCTCGCTCTCTCTCTCACTCCCTCTTTATGTCTCGCTCTCGCTCCCTCTCTTTCTCCCCCGCTCTCGCTCTCTCTCTCACTCCCTCTTTATGCCTCTCTCTCTCTCACTCCCTCTTTATGCCTCTCTCTCTCTCACTCCCTCTTTATGCCTCTCTCTCTCTCACTCCCTCTTTATGCCTCTCTCTCGCTCTCTCTCTCACTCCCTCTTTATGCCTCTCTCTCGCTCCCTCTCTATCTCCCCCGCTCTCGCTCTCGCTCTCACTCCCTCTTTATGCCTCTCGCTCTCTCTCCCTCTTTATGCCTCTCTCTCGCTCTCTCTCTCACTCCCTCTTTATGCCTCTCTCTCTCTCTCTCTCCCTCTTTATGCCTCTCTCTCGCTCTCTCTCCCTCTTTATGCCTCTCTCTCGCTCTCTCTCCCTCTTTATGCCTCTCTCTCGCTCTCTCTCCCTCTTTATGCCTCTCTCTCGCTCTCTCTCCCTCTTTATGCCTCTCTCTCGCTCTCGCTCTCACTCCCTCTTTATGCCTCTCTCTCGCTCTCTCTCCCTCTTTATGCCTCTCTCTCGCTCTCTCTCTCACTCCCTCTTTATGCCTCTCTCTCTCTCTCACTCCCTCTTTATGCCTCTCTCTCGCTCTCTCTCCCTCTTTATGCCTCTCTCTCGCTCTCTC
>NC_048585.1:12096099-12098599 GCF_013265735.2 Oncorhynchus mykiss
ACTACATATAGAATACATATAGACTACATATAGACTACATATAGACTACATATATAATACATATAGAATACATATAGAATACACATAGACTACATATAGAATACACATAGAATACATATAGACTACATATAGACTACATATAGACTACATATAGAATACATATAGAATACATATAGACTACATATAGACTACATATACAATACATATAGACTACATATGACGGTGGTTTTTAATCCCTTCTAGCCCAAGACCCAGCCAGCCAATCAGACAGGGCACACAGGCGCAGGCCCTTGGGAGGGGGGCCCCAAACTCAGTCTGCGACCGCCACGCCACCCCCGCCTGACAGTCACATGGAGCCTGATCCAGCACAGAGCAGACAGGCCCTCTTAACAAGTTATTCAAAGTCAATTAAGTCACTGAGAGAGAGAGAGAGAGAGAGAGAGAGAGAGAGAGAGAGAGAGAGAGAGAGAGAGAGAGAGAGAGAGAGAGAGAGAGAGAGAGAGAGAGAGAGAGAGGGGCAGACAGACAGACAGACATTATGCCCTGGGGTTAAATATATCCTAGTAGGGTACTTTCCAATACCTCTTCTATTCCTGCTCCTGCTCTAAAGCCACAGAAAGGCATATCTGCTAGAAAAACATCCAGGTGAGTTAGCATAGTTTATTACCGTGGGGATGTGCTGCGATAACAATGTCTGTTTTTATATTCAACCTTTATTTAACTTGGCAAGTCAGTAAATAATCTTATTTACAATGACGGCCTACCCCGGCCAAACCCGGACAACACTGGGCCAATTGTGTTCCGCCCTATGGGACTCCCAATCACAGCCGGTTGTGATACAGCCTGGAATCGAACCAGGGTCTGTAGTGACGCCTCTAGCACTGAAATGCAGTGCCTTAGACCGCTGTTAGTTGTACTTTCGGAGAATATTTGCATCACTTGATCAACATTTGGTTTTGAATAGAAACAGACATGCATATCTCATTCAGATTCAGAGACAGAATGACAACATGGTTGGTGAAGTTCTTTGAAAGAGTTGTGGATGAGTGTCCTCAAAACCCACTCTGACAGTTCTTTGCAGAGCGCTGAGTTGCTGGAGCAGATGTCCCGTGTCTAGGAAATAAACCTTAGGCTAAGAACACTTCAGAACTCACACACACAAATATGATGCTTGATTAAGCACAGAAAGAACATACGCCCCTAGACCTCCCTAAGATCACATACCCTGCCAGGCCCCAACACAAGGCCTTTACTCAGCGATGACAGCAGGACAAGCGGTGTCTGTCAGTGTCACACCAAGCTGTGTTTTATATAACCGTACAGTGTAATGTGCTGGAGTCCATTCAAATCAAATCAAATCAACGTTTATTTGTCACGTGCGCCGAATACAACAGGTGTAAACCTTACAGTGAACTGCTTACTTACAAGCTCTAACCAATGGTGCCAATGCAAATAGTCTGGGTAACCATTGGTTACCTGTCTTATGGAGTCTTATGGCTTGGGGGTAAAAACTGTTGAGAAGCCTTTTTGTCCTAGACTTGGCACTCCGGTACCGCTTGCCATGCGGTAGTAGAGAGAACTGTCTATGACTGGGGTGGCTGGGGTCTTTGACCATTTTTAGGGCCTTCCTCTGACACCGCCTGGTGTAGAGGTCCTGGATGGCAGGCAGCTTTGCCCCAGTGATGTACTGGGCCGTACGCACTACCCTGTGAAGTGCCTTGCGGTCAGAGGCCGAGCAATTGCCGTACCAGGCAGTGATTGCAACCGGTCAGGATGCTTCGACCTGTTAATGACAATGTGATATGTAGTATCATACAGTATATAGCACCTCATGAAGATGGCAGTATTCTAAAGGATGTGGCCTACTGCTGAAAGCATATCTAGAGGCATAGAGGTTCATATCTAGAGGCATAGAGGTTCATATCTAGAGGCATAGAGGTTCATATCTAGAGGCATAGAGGTTCATATCTAGAGGCATAGAGGTTCATATCTAGAGGCATAGAGGTTCATATCTAGAGGCATAGAGGTTCATATCTAGAGGCATAGAGGTTCATATCTAGAGGCATAGAGGTTCATATCTAGAGGCATAGAGGTTCATATCTAGAGGCATAGAGGTTCATATCTAGAGGCATAGAGGTTGGGTCTTGGATCCATTTAGTGTCTGAACTACATACATTGATCAAACCCTCCCTCTCTCTCTCTCTCTCTCTCTCCCTCTCTCCATCTCTCTCCCTTTCCCCCTCTCTCTCTCCCTCCCTCTCTCTCTCACAGACAAAACGAAGGCCACATTCGAGTCAACAAATAACACTACTTATTTTGGCAACAATATTAGTGCTCTTCAATGAACACCCTCTGAAGCATTAAATCAACCAGCACCATCACCCATTACACCTGATATAAATCACCTCAGTAAATCTCAATAGATAATAAGTATCCTTCTCCCTGTTTCTTTATGTCCTACAGCGTACAATACAAACATCAAACACATCCTCGCCCTTTT
>NC_048585.1:12103599-12173599 GCF_013265735.2 Oncorhynchus mykiss
ATCACCATTTAGCTGTTAGTTAATGAACACATCACCATTTAGCTGGTAGTTAATGAACACATCACCATTTAGCTGTTAGTTAATGAACACATCACCATTTAGCTGTTAGTTAATGTACACATCACCATTTAGCTGTTAGTTAATGAACACATCACCATTTAGCTGGTAGTTAATGAACACATCACCATTTAGCTGTTAGTTAATGTACACATCACCATTTAGCTGTTAGTTAATATACACATCACCATTTAGCTGTTAGTTAATGTACACATCACCATTTAGCTGTTAGTTTATCTTCACATGACTATTTAGCTGTTTTTATCACCATTTATCAGGATGTGCATCCTGGCATGTGTGTGTGTACTACATAGGTGTACTATGTGTACTATATGTGTGTTTGTGTGTGTGTGTGCTGTGTGTCTGTGTGTGTGTGTGTGTGTGTGTGTGTGTGTGTGTGTGTGTGTGTGTGTGTGTGTGTGTGTGTGTGTGTGTGTGTGTGTGTGTGTGTGTGTGTGTGTGTGTGTGTGTGTGTGTGTGTGTGCGTGTTTAATGTGTGAGTCCTGATATGAGACAGACAGGGCTGTGGATGGGGGCTTCCTCAGCCAGAGTCAGTAGAAATGAACAGGCACGTTCATTCATCCTGCTCCTCTCTGCTGTGAGGTTTTAATGTCTGAATGTTTCCAGACTGGAGCCAGCCAGCTAGCAGCCCAGGCAGCGTGTTCCAGCCCGTGTTACTGTTCAGTGCTGCTCACACACTGCTGACACTGTTACTGCTGGGGAGATCGGTTGCATCGCAAATAGCAACCTAATCCCTATATAATGTACTACTTTTGACCAGGGCCAATAGGGTCTGGTCAAAAGTAGTGTGAATAGGGAACTAGTAGTGGGATTAGGGAATAGGGTGCCTTTTGTGACGTTGCATAGGACTATTAAATATAATGATCTTTCCTTCACCTCACCTCACCTCCCTCCATCTTTTCCCTTTTTTTCTCTGATGAACCATCTCTCACTCTCTCTGTCTCACTTTCTCTCTCCATCTCTCTGACTCTCTGTCTCTCTCTCTCTCTCTCTCTCTCTCTCTCTCTGACTCTCTGTCTCTCTCTCTGTCTCTCTCTCTGTCTCTCTCTCTGTCTCTCTCTCTCACTCTCTCTGTCTCACTTTCTCTCTCCATCTCTCTGACTCTCTGTCTCTCTCTCTGTCTCTCTCTCTCTCTCTCTGTCTCTCTGTCTCTCTCTCTCTGTCTCTCTCTCTCTAATTCTCTCTCTCTCTGATAAAGGACAAAACTTCTGCAACACATACAGTACACACGTATTTTAAATGCCTGTCTCCTCTAATTTACACAGAGAGATATCATCCTTCTAAAATATACTTAAGATATCATTTCAAAATTCCTCATATAAAGCAAACCAGACGGCATCATTTTCTTGTTTTTTAAATTGACGGATAGCCAGGGGCACACTCCAACCCTCAGACATCATTTACAAACGAAGCATATATTTAGTGAGTCTGCCAGATCAGTGGGCAGTAGGGATTTTTCTGTCCTGCTAAGCATTCAAAATGTAACGAGTACTTTTGGGTGTCAGGGAAAATGTATGGAGTAAAAGGTACATACTTTTCTTTAGGAACGTAGTGAAGTAAAAGTAAAAGATGTCAAAAATATAAATAGTATTTTTTTTAAAACTTAAATAGTACTTTTTACTTAAGTACTTTACACCACTGCTTTGGACGCTTACGTAGATATAATAGACAGGCACCACAGGAACAAATTATGTTCCAGAGGCATGCAGAGTTGCATCCACATGTCAATCAATAAACTCAATCCACAAAAGCATTATTTTCCAGAGCTCAATATCTAGCTCAATATCTAACCTCAAGCTAAGGGGTCAGTGAGTCAACGAACGCTAACAGCTAATCGAATCCTATTGTGATGCAGAGAGGGACACCATTTGGCAAGAGGACACTGTTTGGCATGACAGGCGCCGCAGGCTGAATGAAGAACACAGCTTCCTTCTATGCTCTGGATCAGATTATAACAGAGGATCTTTAACACATGAGGTATTATAAGTGACTACTGCGTTCTACATGGCTATTTAATAGATTTTAGATTCAATAACTTCTGCTATTTATTCATTCTCAAATGGGAAATCATGCCGTATGTACAGTATGATTTCTGGTTTCATACTAAATCTCAGCTGTTTTCACAAGATTAAACAAAACAAGTCAATGATGTTTTCCAGGCTGTAGTCATAGTTACAATATAAAAACATTGAAAGCTCTTAGCCTGAGAATGAACTGCAAACTATCATATTCAGAAACACAAACCAAATGCAAAAAAAAAATATATATATATATATTACTTCATGGGCAATGCTTTATTTCTCTCTGTAAACTGCCATTTTTTTTGTGGGGACATAACCAAAATATTGCATGTGCTTATCCAACCTTTTCTGACCACAGTTGACAACCCTGTGTACACAAACTGTCACATCTTGACAATATTCAGTGGCGGTCCCTGCAACAACACGTTTGACAAGTAATTTAAAACACAACCTGGTATGTACCCACAGAAACAAACTAACTACAGTCCCACGATAACGTTTGTAAAATCCTTGCTGCAATTTTGATCGTATATAAAGCCTGTATTGAGAAAAACAACTGATAAAATATAAAGCCTACATTTTAGGCTTTTACATTGTTCAAGTTCAAGTTTATTCATCATATACACATGATATACAGAACATGGAGTAGACATTTGGTACAAAGAACATAGGGTACACTTAGATAAAACATTATTTAAGATATTACCACTCCTAATTGGACGATATTACCACTCCTAATTGGACGATATTACCACTCCTAATTGGACGATATTACCACTCCTAATTGGACGATATTACCACTCCTAATTGCCATCTCTTCAGTCTAAGCCTACAGGAAAGTGGGTGATCTCGGGCCCAGAGGGAAGAAAAAGTAATTCTGCTACCCAAGAATAGTAAAGCACCCTTCACTGGCTCAAACAGTCAACCAATCAGCCATTAGTAAACTTTTTTTTTTAGCAGATACAATACTATTTCTCAGAAAACAAATTAACAACAGATTTTCAGCACGCTTATAGGGAAGGGCATTCAACATGTACGGCACTTACACAAATGACTGATGATTAGCTGAGATAAATTTATAATAAAAAGATTGTGGGAGCTGTTTTGTTAGACTTCAGTGCGGCTTTTTACATTATTGATGATAATCTGCTGCTGGAAAATTGTATGTGTAATGGCTTTACATCCTCTGCTATATTGAGGAACAAGAGTTACCTGTCTAACAGAACACAGATGGTCTTCTTTAATAGAAGCCTTTCCAACATAATCCATGTAGAGTCAGGCATTCCCCAGGGCAGCTGTTTAGGCCCCTTCATTTTTTCAATCTTTACCTGTCACTGGCTCTGAGTAAAGCCTGTGTGTCTATGTATGCTGATGACTCAACACCATACAGGTCAGCTAACACAGGAAGTGAAATCACTGCAACACTTAACAAAGAGCTGCAGTCACTTTCAGAATGGGTGACAAGAAATAAGTTAGTCCTAAATATTTAAAAAACTAAAAGCATTGTATTTGGGACAAATCATTCACTAAACCCTAAACCTGCCTTCTTAACAATGCTATTAACAAAGCAGGAACTACAGGCCCTAGTTTTGTCGCACCTGGACTACTGTCCAGTCGTGTGGTCAGGTGCCACAAAGAGGGACTTACAATTGGTCCAGAACAGGGCAGCCCAGCTGGCCCTTAAATATATATGGAGGCTTAACATTAATAATATGTATGTCAATCTCTCCTGTTTTTGTGAGAACTATCGACGTGCTGTCTGACCAAGCTGTCTGTTTAAACTACTAGCACAAGGCTCGGACACCCATGCATACCCCACAAGACATGCCACAAGAGGTCTCTTCATAGTCCCCAAGTCCAGAACAGACTATGGGATGCTCACAGTACTACATAGAGCCATGACTACAAGGAACTCTATTCCACATCAAGTAACTCAGGCAAGCAATAAAATCACATTTAAAAAATATAAAAATACACCTTATGGAACAGCGGGCACTGTGAAGAGACACACACACACAGGCACAGATATACACACACACACACACACACACATTATAACATACACACTATACACACACACACACACACACACACATTATAACATACACACTATACACACACGTACACATGGATTTTGTGTTGTAGATGTGTGGTAGTAGAGTATTGGCCTGTGTTGTGAAATCTGCTGTGAAATGGAATGTTTTTAATTGTATATACCTGCCTTCATTTAGTTGGACCGCAGGAAGAGTAGCTGCTGCCTTGGCAGGAACTAATAGTGATCCATAATAAACCCCAGGAAGAGTAGCTGCTGCCTTGGCAGGAACTAATAGTGATCCATAATAAACCCCAGGAAGAGTAGCTGCTGCCTTGGCAGATACATAATAAATATGAATACAGTGCAGTGAAATGTGTCCTTGCAGGTTCACCTCTCGACAATGCAACAACAATAGGAGAAGTAAGTCAGGGAATATAAAGAGTCATACAAATAAAAAAAACTAAATGAATAGAAATGAGGAGAAACACTTCTCTATAGTACAGTACAAGAAGGCAGTCAGATGAATTGAAGTAGGGTGTTTACACATGCAGGGAGATTGTTCAATAGATTGTGCATTAACGTATCAACAGAGATAGCACTATAACAGAATACTGTGATGTCTCATTGGGAAATTAGATTTCCGACACGACACAGGCATAACTTGCTGCATGGTTTACCAAACTCAGTCCTGCCCCCCCATCTTGGTTTTTGCCCTAGTACTACACAGCTGATGCTAATAATGAAAGCTTGAAGATTATTTGGTTATTTGAATTAGCTGTATAGTACTAGAGCAAAAACAAAAAGGACCTCGGGACCCAGTTTGGGAAACCCTGGCCTACGTGGTACACAGACATAGAAATTGCAAGACATAAAGGCAAGACAGACTAAATACCACACAGTTCACTTTTGCACATCTATACTCTTATGACTCCTCTACGTATGTATTAACAGTGAAATAAAGCCTCCCTGGCTTCAATGAGCAACACTCACTGGTCCAGTGTTTGGGGGTAAGAAGGCAGACAATTAAGACAGGGTCGTAGTTCACAGCAGTGTTTACATCTCTGATGAATGAAAGCCTCTGTTCTCCAAAACTTCCTATAGAAACAACCAGGTTCAATCAGCACAACACACCAAGGTGCAGCCGTCGACCAGGATACTTGTTAGTAGGAGTGTGTGTTTGTGAGTGTGTGTGTGTGTCCACACCAAACCTGTGTGTGACATGACATTCTATGACCTGTAAATTACAGCAGTGTTTTGTTATGGATGATAAAAGGCAACATGAAACTTGAACTCACCTGCCGAGCCGTGAACTTGGAGAAGTGGAAAAGAGAAACATACACTTCTGATTTAGCTAATTAACCCACCGGACTAAACATCCCCTGAACAAATAACATGCTGTCTACCCCTCAACTACCACCATGCTGTCTACCCCTCAACTACCACCATGCTGTCTACCCCTCAACTACCACCATGCTGCTACCCCTCAACTACCACCATGCTGTCTACCCCTCAACTACCACCATGCTGTCTACCCCTCAACTACCACCATGCTGTTACCCCTCAACTACCACCATGCTGTCTACCCCTCAACTACCACCATGCTGTCTACCCCTCAACTACCACCATGCTGTTACCCCTCAACTACCACCATGCTGTCTACCCCTCAACTACCACCATGCTGCTACCCCTCAACTACCACCATGCTGTCTACCCCTCAACTACCACCATGCTGTCTACCCCTCAACTACCACCATGCTGTCTACCCCTCAACTACCACCATGCTGTCTACCCCTCAACTACCACCATGCTGCTACCCCTCAACTACCACCATGCTGTCTACCCCTCAACTACCACCATGCTGTCTACCCCTCAACTACCACCATGCTGTCTACCCCTCAACTACCACCATGCTATTACCCCTCAACTACCACCATGCTGTTACCCCTCAACTACCACCATGCTGTCTACCCCTCAACTACCACCATGCTGTCTACCCCTCAACTACCACCATGCTGTCTACCCCTCAACTACCACCATGCTGTCTACCCCTCAACTACCACCATGCTGTCTACCCCTCAACTACCACCATGCTGTCTACCCCTCAACTACCACCATGCTGTTACCCCTCAACTACCACCATGCTGTCTACCCCTCAACTACCACCATGCTGTCTACCCCTCAACTACCACCATGCTGCTACCCCTCAACTACCACCATTCTGTCTACCCCTCAACTACCACCATGCTGTCTACCCCTCAACTACCACCATGCTGTTACCCCTCAACTACCACCATGCTGTCTACCCCTCAACTACCACCATGCTGTTACCCCTCAACTACCACCATGCTGCTACCCCTCAACTACCACCATGCTGCTACCCCTCAACTACCACCATGTTGTTACCCCTCAACTACCACCATGTTGTTACCCCTCAACTACCACCATGCTGTCTACCCCTCAACTACCACCATGCTGTCTACCCCTCAACTACCACCATGTTGTTACCCCTCAACTACCACCATGTTGTTACCCCTCAACTACCACCATGTTGTTACCCCTCAACTACCACCATGCTGTCTACCCCTCAACTACCACCATGCTGCTACCCCTCAACTACCACCATGCTGTTTACCCCTCAACTACCACCATGCTGTCTACCCCTCAACTACCACCATGCTGTCTACCCCTCAACTACCACCATGCTGTCTACCCCTCAACTACCACCATGCTGTTACCCCTCAACTACCACCATAATGTCTACCCCTCAACTACCACCATGCTGTTACCCCTCAACTACCACCATGCTGTCTACCCCTCAACTACCACCATGCTATTACCCCTCAACTACCACCATGCTGTTACCCCTCAACTACCACCATGCTGTCTACCCCTCAACTACCACCATGCTGTCTACCCCTCAACTACCACCATGCTGTCTACCCCTCAACTACCACCATGCTGTCTAACCCTCAACTACCACCATGCTGTTACCCCTCAACTACCACCATAATGTCTACCCCTCAACTACCACCATGCTGTTACCCCTCAACTACCACCATGCTGTCTACCCCTCAACTACCACCATGCTGCTACCCCTCAACTACCACCATGCTGTTTACCCCTCAACTACCACCATGCTGTCTACCCCTCAACTACCACCATGCTGTCTACCCCTCAACTACCACCATGCTGTCTAACCCTCAACTACCACCATGCTGTTACCCCTCAACTACCACCATAATGTCTACCCCTCAACTACCACCATGCTGTTACCCCTCAACTACCACCATGCTGTCTACCCCTCAACTACCACCATGCTGCTACCCCTCAACTACCACCATGCTGTCTACCCCTCAACTACCACCATGCTGTCTACCCCTCAACTACCACCATGCTGTTACCCCTCAACTACCACCATGCTGTCTACCCCTCAACTACCACCATGCTGTCTACCCCTCAACTACCACCATGCTGTTACCCCTCAACTACCACCATGCTGTCTACCCCTCAACTACCACCATGCTGCTACCCCTCAACTACCACCATGCTGTCTACCCCTCAACTACCACCATGCTGTCTACCCCTCAACTACCACCATGCTGTCTACCCCTCAACTACCACCATGCTGTCTACCCCTCAACTACCACCATGCTGCTACCCCTCAACTACCACCATGCTGTCTACCCCTCAACTACCACCATGCTGTCTACCCCTCAACTACCACCATGCTGTCTACCCCTCAACTACCACCATGCTATTACCCCTCAACTACCACCATGCTGTTACCCCTCAACTACCACCATGCTGTCTACCCCTCAACTACCACCATGCTGTCTACCCCTCAACTACCACCATGCTGTCTACCCCTCAACTACCACCATGCTGTCTACCCCTCAACTACCACCATGCTGTCTACCCCTCAACTACCACCATGCTGTCTACCCCTCAACTACCACCATGCTGTTACCCCTCAACTACCACCATGCTGTCTACCCCTCAACTACCACCATGCTGTCTACCCCTCAACTACCACCATGCTGCTACCCCTCAACTACCACCATTCTGTCTACCCCTCAACTACCACCATGCTGTCTACCCCTCAACTACCACCATGCTGTTACCCCTCAACTACCACCATGCTGTCTACCCCTCAACTACCACCATGCTGTTACCCCTCAACTACCACCATGCTGCTACCCCTCAACTACCACCATGCTGCTACCCCTCAACTACCACCATGTTGTTACCCCTCAACTACCACCATGTTGTTACCCCTCAACTACCACCATGCTGTCTACCCCTCAACTACCACCATGCTGTCTACCCCTCAACTACCACCATGTTGTTACCCCTCAACTACCACCATGTTGTTACCCCTCAACTACCACCATGTTGTTACCCCTCAACTACCACCATGCTGTCTACCCCTCAACTACCACCATGCTGCTACCCCTCAACTACCACCATGCTGTTTACCCCTCAACTACCACCATGCTGTCTACCCCTCAACTACCACCATGCTGTCTACCCCTCAACTACCACCATGCTGTCTACCCCTCAACTACCACCATGCTGTTACCCCTCAACTACCACCATAATGTCTACCCCTCAACTACCACCATGCTGTTACCCCTCAACTACCACCATGCTGTCTACCCCTCAACTACCACCATGCTATTACCCCTCAACTACCACCATGCTGTTACCCCTCAACTACCACCATGCTGTCTACCCCTCAACTACCACCATGCTGTCTACCCCTCAACTACCACCATGCTGTCTACCCCTCAACTACCACCATGCTGTCTAACCCTCAACTACCACCATGCTGTTACCCCTCAACTACCACCATAATGTCTACCCCTCAACTACCACCATGCTGTTACCCCTCAACTACCACCATGCTGTCTACCCCTCAACTACCACCATGCTGCTACCCCTCAACTACCACCATGCTGTTTACCCCTCAACTACCACCATGCTGTCTACCCCTCAACTACCACCATGCTGTCTACCCCTCAACTACCACCATGCTGTCAAATCAAATCAAATCAAATTTATTTTATATAGCCCTTCGTACATCAGCTGATATCTCAAAGTGCTGTACAGAAACCCAGCCTAAAACCCCAAACAGCAAGCAATGCAGGTGAAGAAGCACGGTGGCTAGGAAAAACTCCCTAGAAAGGCCAAAACCTAGGAAGAAACCTAGAGAGGAACCAGGCTATGTGGGGTGGCCAGTCCTCTTCTGGCTGTGCCGGGTGGAGATTATAACAAAACATGGTCAAGATGTTCAAATGTTCATAAATGACCAGCATGGTCGAATAATAATAAGGCAGAATAGTTGAAACTGGAGCAGCAGCACAGTCAGGTGGACTGGGGACAGCAAGGAGTCATCATGTCAGGTATTCCTGGGGCATGGTCCTAGGGCTCAGGTCCTCCGAGAGAGAGAAAGAAAGAGAGAATTAGAGAGAGCATATGTGGGATGGCCAGTCCTCTTCTGGCTGTGCCGGGTGGAGATTATAACAGAACATGGCCAAGATGTTCAAATGTTCATAAATGATCAGCATGGTCGAATAATAATAAGGCAGAACAGTTGAAACTGGAGCAGCAGCACAGCCAGGTGGACTGGGGACAGCAAGGAGTCATCATGTCAGGTAGTCCTGGGGCATGGTCCTAGGGCTCAGGTCCTCCGAGAGAGAGAAAGAGAGAAGGAGAGAATTAGAGAACTGTCTACCCCTCAACTACCACCATGCTGTTACCCCTCAACTACCACCATAATGTCTACCCCTCAACTACCACCATGCTGTTACCCCTCAACTACCACCATGCTGTCTACCCCTCAACTACCACCATGCTATTACCCCTCAACTACCACCATGCTGTTACCCCTCAACTACCACCATGCTGTCTACCCCTCAACTACCACCATGCTGTCTACCCCTCAACTACCACCATGCTGTCTACCCCTCAACTACCACCATGCTGTCTACCTGCATGATGAGGGGGAGAATTATATTATATATTTTGGGTTTATGCTTCCTTACATTTCACATGAGTTCTCTTGAATATTCCCACAGCTGCTGTTGCAATATGTTTTTTAAATGAAAGATTAGCATAGCAATGACTTGTTGGGTACGGACAGGCACAGACTTAGGAATCAGTTTATGAGAATTGTTATCTGATAGAACATGTTCTATCAGATCAAATGATCATTATCCTACTATAGCTTGGCAAGAGTTTGTCCAGTACTGGCATCTAAAGAGAGACAGACTAGTGTTAACATGTTTTACTCAGTTAATGTACCTTCAAGTAGGTATTAATTCACTTGTTCACCTGATAAACAACTCATGAGGCACCATCACCCTCTAGTGACCATGCTGTGTAGGCTGAGATCACCCTCTAGTGACCATGCTGTGTAGGCTGAGATCACCCTCTAGTGACCATGCTGTGTAGGCTGAGATCACCCTCTATTGACCATGCTGTGCAGGCTGAGATCACCCTCTAGTGGCCATGCTGTGCAGGCTGAGATCACCCTCTAGTGGCCATGCTGTGTAGGCTGAGATCACCCTCTAGTGACCATGCTGTGCAGGCTGAGATCACCCTCTAGTGACCATGCTGTGCAGGCTGAGATCCCCCTCTAGTGACCATGCTGTGCAGGCTGAGATCCCCCTCTAGTGACCATGCTGTGCAGGCTGAGATCACCCTCTATTGACCATGCTGTGTAGGCTGAGATCACCCTCAAGTGACCATGCTGTGCAGGCTGAGATCACCCTCTAGTGACCATGCTGTGCAGGCTGAGATCACCCTCTAGTGGCCATGCTGTGCAGGCTGAGATCACCCTCTATAGTGACCATGCTGTGCAGGCTGAGATAGATCACCCTCTAGTGACCATGCTGTGTAGGCTGAGATCACCCTCTAGTGACCATGCTGTGTAGGCTGAGATCCCCCTCTAGTGACCATGCTGTGCAGGCTGAGATCACCCTCTATTGACCATGCTGTGCAGGCTGAGATCACCCTCTAGTGACCATGCTGTGCAGGCTGAGATCACCCTCTAGTGACCATGCTGTGCAGGCTGAGATCACCCTCTATTGACCATGCTGTGCAGGCTGAGATCCCCCTCTAGTGACCATGCTGTGCAGGCTGAGATCACCCTCTAGTGACCATGCTGTGCAGGCTGAGATCACCCTCTAGTGACCATGCTGTGTAGGCTGAGATCACCCTCTAGTGACCATGCTGTGTAGGCTGAGATCCCCCTCTAGTGACCATGCTGTGCAGGCTGAGATATCCCTCTAGTGACCATGCTGTGTAGGCTGAGATATCCCTCTAGTGACCATGCTGTGTAGGCTGAGATATCCCTCTAGTGACCATGCTGTGTAGGCTGAGATCACCCTCTAGTGACCATGCTGTGTAGGCTGAGATCCCCCTCTAGTGACCATGCTGTGCAGGCTGAGATATCCCTCTAGTGACCATGCTGTGTAGGCTGAGATATCCCTCTAGTGACCATGCTGTGTAGGCTGAGATATCCCTCTAGTGACCATGCTGTGCAGGCTGAGATATCCCTCTAGTGACCATGCTGTGTAGGCTGAGATCCCCCTCTATTGACCATGCTGTGTAGGCTGAGATATCCCTCTAGTGACCATGCTGTGCAGGCTGAGATCCCCCTCTAGTGACCATGCTGTGTAGGCTGAGATCCCCCTCTAGTGACCATGCTGTGCAGGCTGAGATCCCCCTCTAGTGACCATGCTGTGTAGGCTGAGATCACCCTCTATTGACCATGCTGTGTAGGCTGAGATATCCCTCTAGTGACCATGCTGTGCAGGCTGAGATCACCCTCTATTGACCATGCTGTGCAGGCTGAGATCACCCTCTAGTGACCATGCTGTGTAGGCTGAGATCACCCTCTAGTGACCATGCTGTGCAGGCTGAGATCACCCTCTATTGACCATGCTGTGCAGGCTGAGATCCCCCTCTAGTGACCATGCTGTGCAGGCTGAGATCACCCTCTATTGACCATGCTGTGCAGGCTGAGATCACCCTCTAGTGACCATGCTGTGCAGGCTGAGATCACCCTCTAATGACCATGCTGTGTAGGCTGAGATATCCCTCTAGTGACCATGCTGTGCAGGCTGAGATCCCCCTCTAGTGACCATGCTGTGCAGGCTGAGATCCCCCTCTAATGACCATGCTGTGCAGGCTGAGATCACCCTCTAGTGACCATGCTGTGCAGGCTGAGATCACCCTCTAGTGACCATGCTGTGCAGGCTGAGATCACCCTCTAGTGGCCATGCTGTGCAGGCTGAGATCACCCTCTAGTGACCATGCTGTGCAGGCTGAGATCACCCTCTAGTGACCATGCTGTGCAGGCTGAGATCCCCCTCTAGTGACCATGCTGTGCAGGCTGAGATCACCCTCTAGTGACCATGCTGTGCAGGCTGAGATCACCCTCTAGTGACCATGCTGTGCAGGCTGAGATCACCCTCTATAGTGACCATGCTGTGCAGGCTGAGATCACCCTCTAGTGACCATGCTGTGCAGGCTGAGATCACCCTCTAGTGACCATGCTGTGCAGGCTGAGATCCCCCTCTAGTGACCATGCTGTGCAGGCTGAGATCACCCTCTAGTGACCATGCTGTGCAGGCTGAGATCACCCTCTAGTGACCATGCTGTGCAGGCTGAGATCACCCTCTAGTGACCATGCTGTGCAGGCTGAGATCACCCTCTAGTGACCATGCTGTGCAGGCTGAGATCACCCTCTAGTGACCATGCTGTGCAGGCTGAGATCACCCTCTAGTGACCATGCTGTGCAGGCTGAGGTTCTTTTACATTCACACAACTAAATTAACTTCAACATTCAATGTGATTCTACCTCTAATCCACTGTGAAGAATTCTCATTCAGTCAGTAAATTAACAAAGCATGTTCTTTATTAACGACATGTCTGACAAATCAGGCAACGAATCAGCAAACTGATCACAACACTGTAGCAGTATCCTACAAGTACACAAGAGGCCATACTGTGTACACAACACAATACTGTAGCAGTATCCTACAAGTACACAAGAGGCCATACTGTGTACACATCACAATACTGTAGCAGTATCCTACATGTACACAAGAGGCCATACTGTGGACACAACACAATACTGTAGCAGTATCCTACATGTACACAAGAGGCCATACTGTGTACACAACACAATACTGTAGCAGTATCCTACAAGTACACAAGAGGCCATACTGTGTACACAACACAATACTGTAGCAGTATCCTACATGTACACAAGAGGCCATACTGTGTACACAACACAATACTGTAGCAGTATCCTACATGTACACAAGAGGCCATACTGTGTACACAACACAATACTGTAGCAGTATCCTACATGTACACAAGAGGCCATACTGTGTACACAACACAATACTGTAGCAGTATCCTACATGTACACAAGAGGCCATACTGTGTACACAACACAATACTGTAGCAGTATCCTACATGTACACAAGAGGCCATACTGTGTACACAACACAATACTGTAGATGTTACCTACATGTACACAAGAGGCCATACTGTGTACATAACACAATACTGTAGCAGTATCCTACATGTACACAAGAGGCCATACTGTGTACACAACACAATACTGTAGCAGTATCCTACATGTACACAAGAGGCCATACTGTGTACACAACACAATACTGTAGCAGTATCCTACATGTACACAAGAGGCCATACTGTGTACACAACACAATACTGTAGCAGTATCCTACAAGTACACAAGAGGCCATACATACTGTGTACACAACCCAACACAATACTGTAGCAGTATCCTACATGTACACAAGAGGCCATACTGTGTACACAACACAATACTGTAGCAGTATCCTACAAGTACACAAGAGGCCATACTGTGTACACAACACAATACTGTAGCAGTATCCTACAAGTACACAAGAGGCCATACATACTGTGTACACAACCCAACACAATACTGTAGCAGTATCCTACATGTACACAAGAGGCCATACTGTGTACACAACACAATACTGTAGCAGTATCCTACAAGTACACAAGAGGCCATACTGTGTACACAACACAATACTGTAGCAGTATCCTACATGTACACAAGAGGCCATACTGTGTACACAACACAATACTGTAGCAGTATCCTACATGTACACAAGAGGCCATAATGTGTACACAACACAATACTGTAGCAGTATCCTACATGTACACAAGAGGCCATACTGTGTACACAACACAATACTGTAGCAGTATCCTACATGTACACAAGAGGCCATACTGTGTACAAAACACAATACTGTAGCAGTATCCTACATGTACACAAGAGGCCATACTGTGTACACAACACAATACTGTAGCAGTACCCTACATGTACACAAGAGGCCATACTGTGTACAAAACACAATACTGTAGCAGTATCCTACATGTACACAAGAGGCCATACTGTGTACACAACACAATACTGTAGCAGTATCCTACATGTACACAAGAGGCCATACTGTGTACACAACACAATACTGTAGCAGTATCCTACATGTACACAAGAGGCCATACTGTGTACACAACACAATACTGTAGCAGTATCCTACATGTACACAAGAGGCCATACTGTGTACACAACACAATACTGTAGAAGTATCCTACAAGTACACAAGAGGCCATACTGTGTACACAACACTGTAGCAGTATCCTACAAGTACACAAGAGGCCATACTGTGTACACAACACTGTAGCAGTATCCTACAAGTACACAAGAGGCCATAATGTGTACACAACACAATACTGTAGCAGTATCCTACAAGCACACAAGAGGCCATACTGTGTACACAACACAATACTGTAGCAGTATCCTACATGTACACAAGAGGCCATACTGTGTACACAACACAATACTGTAGCAGTATCCTACATGTACACAAGAGGCCATACTGTGTACACAACACAATACTGTAGCAGTATCCTACATGTACACAAGAGGCCATACTGTGTACACAACACAATACTGTAGCAGTATCCTACATGTACACAAGAGGCCATACTGTGTACACAACACAATACTGTAGCAGTATCCTACATGTACACAAGAGGCCATACTGTGTACACAACACAATACTGTAGATGTATCCTACATGTACACAAGAGGCCATACTGTGTACATAACACAATACTGTAGCAGTATCCTACATGTACACAAGAGGCCATACTGTGTACACAACACAATACTGTAGCAGTATCCTACATGTACACAAGAGGCCATACTGTGTACACAACACAATACTGTAGCAGTATCCTACATGTACACAAGAGGCCATACTGTGTACACAACACAATACTGTAGCAGTATCCTACAAGTACACAAGAGGCCATACATACTGTGTACACAACCCAACACAATACTGTAGCAGTATCCTACATGTACACAAGAGGCCATACTGTGTACACAACACAATACTGTAGCAGTATCCTACAAGTACACAAGAGGCCATACTGTGTACACAACACAATACTGTAGCAGTATCCTACAAGTACACAAGAGGCCATACATACTGTGTACACAACCCAACACAATACTGTAGCAGTATCCTACATGTACACAAGAGGCCATACTGTGTACACAACACAATACTCTAGCAGTATCCTACAAGTACACAAGAGGCCATACTGTGTACACAACACAATACTGTAGCAGTATCCTACATGTACACAAGAGGCCATACTGTGTACACAACACAATACTGTAGCAGTATCCTACATGTACACAAGAGGCCATAATGTGTACACAACACAATACTGTAGCAGTATCCTACATGTACACAAGAGGCCATACTGTGTACACAACACAATACTGTAGCAGTATCCTACATGTACACAAGAGGCCATACTGTGTACAAAACACAATACTGTAGCAGTATCCTACATGTACACAAGAGGCCATACTGTGTACACAACACAATACTGTAGCAGTACCCTACATGTACACAAGAGGCCATACTGTGTACAAAACACAATACTGTAGCAGTATCCTACATGTACACAAGAGGCCATACTGTGTACACAACACAATACTGTAGCAGTATCCTACATGTACACAAGAGGCCATACTGTGTACACAACACAATACTGTAGCAGTATCCTACATGTACACAAGAGGCCATACTGTGTACACAACACAATACTGTAGCAGTATCCTACATGTACACAAGAGGCCATACTGTGTACACAACACAATACTGTAGAAGTATCCTACAAGTACACAAGAGGCCATACTGTGTACACAACACTGTAGCAGTATCCTACAAGTACACAAGAGGCCATACTGTGTACACAACACTGTAGCAGTATCCTACAAGTACACAAGAGGCCATAATGTGTACAAAACACAATACTGTAGCAGTACCCTACAAGTACACAAGAGGCCATAATGTGTACAAAACACAATACTGTAGCAGTATCCTACAAGTACACAAGAGGCCATAATGTGTACACAACACAATACTGTAGCAGTATCCTACAAGTACACAAGAAGCCATAATGTGTACAAAACACAATACTGTAGCAGTATCCTACAAGTACACAAGAGGCCATAATGTGTACAAAACACAATACTGTAGCAGTACCCTACATGTACACAAGAGGCTATAATGTGTACACAACACAATACTGTAGCAGTACCCTACATGTACACAAGAGGCCATACTGTGTACAAAACATAATACTGTAGCAGTATCCTACAAGTACACAAGAGGCTATAATGTGTACAAAACACAATACTGTATCAGTACCCTACATGTACACAAGAGGCCATACTGTGTACAAAACACAATACTGTAGCAGTACCCTACATGTACACAAGAGGCCATAATGTGTACACAACACAATACTGTAGCAGTACCCTACATGTACACAAGAGGCCATACTGTGTACAAAGTACAATATTAATCAAAATACTGTACACACAGTAGTACATACAACATCTGAGACTCCAGTTTAAGGGTCACATTTCATGACCTCTCTGAGGCAGACAGTGGCGTAGCAGGAAGAGTCCAGGTCAAAGTTCAACGTCAAACTAGGTGTGTCTGTGTCAGGGTACTTCACCGTTGACTCCCCCTCTCCATTACCCTGCACGCTCTCCCCTCCTCTCTGCCTCTCCAGACCTCCAGGTCTAGGTGTGTCTGTGTCAGGGTGCTGTGGTACCGCTCCACTAGCCTGTGACTTTCCATTCCACTCCTGTTGCCTCTCCCCAGCTCTCTGGCCCTGCTCCAGCCTGTAGGTCAGGCTATGTGGGATGGCCAGTAAGGGGCGGTAGCAGCCAGGGAGGTTCAGTTTGAGAGGAGTGACTCTGAAACGACAGCTCTGTAGTCCATCCCTCGCCAGTCTCTCCTGGTACCAGCCCCCTACAGGGTTCTCTGGGTACTTCACAGTGTTGCCAAGCATGGGAAGAACCACCTGATGGAAGAGCACAGCAGAAGTGAACAATGGATTCAATAGAATCATAACCCATTTGATTTGTGTAGTGTTTTGTGGATGTAGGTTTCACCGGGCTCGGCAACGCACTCAGACAACACACCCATGTTTGCAGAGTAGATTAATAGTTAAAATGGTACAAGGTACTGTAGTACAGGGGAGTGGACAGGTGTGTGTGTGTGTGTGTATACATACCTGTCCTAGTGAGTAGACTTCCTCCTCCTCCTCTGCAGCAGTAACAACATGAATCTGGGGGAGTAGAGAGTACAAAGGTCCATCTCAGTACCATCTTAATGACTGGTTCAATCTCAGTGAGCGAGTATCACTGGGTGTCACACTCAAAGATAGAGCCTAGTGGCCAACTCTCTAGCACCGATTAAAAATGATTCACACAAGTGATTTTGACTGTTTATTTGACTCCGTTATTAAGTCATCCTAGAACCTAACTACCTGAGGTAAGCTGGTTTCTCCCGCCTCTATCCCCTCCTCTCTCCTCTGCTTCCAGACCAGATCTCCCTGCCTGGCCCTGTGGCCCAGCGTGGTCAGCCTGTGTGCAGCCGCCTCGTTCCAGACCCGGCTGCAAATCAAAACAATCTTTATTGATATAGTATACTTCAAACAAAGTGAGTGAAGAGGAAGAAGGAAATACAAATGAAAGTAGGAATACAAATAGAACCATAAAGGATTCAGGATATTTAAAAGCAATTAAACAGGTGATATGAATCCCAGACCTGCAGTATGCGTGGGGGTAGAAGACCCTCATCCCATGGGGCAGGCTGAGCCAGGCACGGGTGCAGCCCTCTGGGCCCGTCCCATAGCGATGTAGGGCCCTCAGCATCATCCTCTCTCTGGCCTTGGACATGGGCATCAGAAACAGGGCCTCCTTGGCATTATCTGAGATGAGGGAGGAGAGGGGTGGAGGAACAGGGTCAGAATGGAGAAGAGTAGAAAATGAAAAACATGTGAAAAGAAAAATCCTACTGTGTTATTGACTGTATGTTTGTTTATTCCATGTGTAACTCTGTGTTGTTGTTTGTGTCGCACTGCTTTGCTTTATCTTGGTCAGGTCGCAGTTGTAAATGAGAACTTGTTCTCAACTGGCCGACCTGGTTAAATCAAGGTGAACATTTTTTAATCTGAAAAAGGTTGGGTCCATATAAACAGAGATCATGGTAAACAGGAAATGGTGACTAGTGTAAGCAGCAATTTCTCACCAGTCTGGAGGAAGTGTCTCTTGGCAACGCTCTGAGGGTCATCACCCTCTTCTGGTGTGAAAAACAGACGGACAGCTGCCACCTGAGACACATGAACGACAACCCACACCACAAGTCAGACAGAACAAATAGAAACATTGACATCCACTGTTTTCAGTTTATTGTAATATAAGAACACAGAAGATGTAACTGTACCATTTCCTCTTTGAGCAGGGCCAGTCCGATGCGGTCAGACTGAACACTCTGTCCAGTCCCAAACCTCTGAGGTCCATAGTAGTTCACAAACCCCTTGACCTAAAAGAATTGACATTTAATAACGTCTCACTACAGATCAGAGAACAACACTCCTCACTTACACACAGTGCAGTGGAAAGGACTATTAAAGTGCACAGAGAAATCTACATTTGTTTCCAAGTTTGTGTCTGGGGGCCAACAGGGTCTGATGTTTTTATTCAGCCAATCAAGCGCTTGGTGATTAAGTTGATTAGTTACATTGAGTGCTTCAGTGCTGGGCTGGACAAAACCCTGCATCTCTCCAGGACCAGGGTTGAATGGAGGCCACAGAATAGGAGTGTCTCACCTTTACGTTCTCCACAGCCTCCTGCACCCGTGAGTCCAGCTCCATCAGTGTGCCATGACCCTGGTGTGACCTCAGATCCCGTACCACTAGGTCAAAGTGGTTCCCCTGGAGTCTACCCAGATGAAGAGGCTCAGAGACGGAGCGGACGGAGGAGAGGACCACGCCCCTCTTCTCAAACTCACTGGCCTTCTCTCTCAGCCTGACAACACACATCCCTCCCATCAGCACTAGTCTGACCGGTCCCCATGATGAGGACAGGATATGCATCAGTGGACAGTGAACTCACTGGACTAGCGTGTTAGAAATGCATGAATGTGGTGGTGATGGATGAGTTGAGTTTGCCCCCAATAGAATGTAGCACTTTATAAATATTCATCATCATCATCAAACCATAGCCAAGGATAGCCTGGTGATCCAGTCTGTTAGTGCTTTAGTCAACTCTCTGTTTATAGTCTAGGGGAGTTGACCACAGCACATAGGCTAAGCCAAGGACTTTGAATGGAAACAGCAATACATTCTATCTAACAACTGTACTGTATCTACCGTTGTGGTGAGATCTTCTTGACCACCATGGACTGGTAGGTGACGGCCCTCTTGTCCTTAATGCCAGCGTAGGTGAAGTCAGAGGGCAGCACCCCCAGGACAGCTGCCATGTAGCTGATAGCCTCCAGAGTCTCTAGGTTCTCCTTCTTCAGAGTGAACGCTGCAGGGGAAGGAAATCCATGCCAATAGTATCCACATTAACTTCCTAGAATACATGCCCAACACATTGCTTCATTCTAAGTAGTATGCAAGTATGGCCAGGGGAATAGAGTGTTATGAGTGGTTTGAGGTTGGTCTTAGACACTGATTTAAGGTCAGTTTTGTGGGATCCATGTTCAGGATTTGGGGAGGATAAATCCAAGGATATGTTTTTTTTGTGACGTACAGTTTAAAGCAGATATATAAATGCTTACTTGGGCTAATAACATTTTTCTTGCTGTACATACAGAATCATAAGAGAAAAACATCAAGTAGGAGAGAGAAATAGGAGAGAAATTAAACGGAGAGAGAGAAATAGGAGAGAGAGTAAACGGAGAGAAATAGGAGACAGAGTAAACAGAGAGAAATAGGAGAGAGAGTAAACGGAGAGAAATAGGAGACAGAGTAAACAGAGAGAAATAGGAGAGAGAGTAAACGGAGAGAGAGAAATAGGAGAGAAATTAAACAGAGAGAGAGAAATAGGAGACAGAGTAAACAGAGAGAAATAGGAGAGACAGAGTAAACGGAGAGAAATAGGAGAGACAGAGTAAACAGAGAGAAATAGGAGAGACAGAGTAAACAGAGAGAAATAGGAGAGACAGAGTAAGCAGAGAGAAATAGGAGAGATATAGAAGAGAAACATAGTCTGCGAGGTTCTCTATAGACCTCTCACCTGTATAGACCTCTTCCTCTTTACTGTCATCAGCCGTCCTCTTCCTGGGTTTCCCTCTTTCTCTCAACCTGACAGTAATGGCCGTAGTCTTCTGCTGCTGGTCACTGAAGCTCTTGGTCTCCACCAGTTTACCAAACCGTCTACTGAGGAAGTGGTGCACTGCCGTCCTGTGCTCCTTACTGTCATCACTCCTGAATGTGTACACAGAATTAGGCATCTTGGTGTCGATGAACCTGATAAAGTCTTCGGCCTCCTCCTCTGAGACCAAACCTGATAGGAGCTTAAAGTCAGGGTCCTCCTTAACCCTGATCTCTGATTGGTTGGTTACTGTCAACAGGAAGGGAAAGCTGTGTCGGACAGCGCGGTGGACATTAGCCCTTTGGTGTTTGTCTGGGAATGAACCCAGGGATAACTCTTGATTGGCCATCTTCTTCTCACTGCCATTGGATGATTCTTGGTTGGCCAGCTTCTTCTCAACGACCTCATTTGGACTTGATGACATCTCTCTCAATAAAGCAGTGAACTGCTCTAGCTCTTCACAGACAGCCTGACCCAGTATTATGCTCAGGTCAAAACAGTCTTGGCTGGCGGTGGATGTGATGTCACCATTCTGACCGGGTCCAGGTTCTGAATTCTCTTCTTTGAGGTTGTGTTGATGTTTTGGGCTAATAATATTTGTCTTTCCTTCAGACTTGGCACCTGGGCATGCCTCAGTAATGTTGGATGATTGAGGAACATCAGATAAACTGGGTTTAGTGACCATCTGGCCATGGATGTCTATCTCTGTGACTACAAAGTCTCTGGTGAAGTTCTTGATGGTTCCATAGAACCCTTCATGTTCTGAGATGTAGCACTCAGGGACACTCGGTGCTTCGTCCTTCATAGTCATGGTAGATAGACTGTCCTGTCACAAAGAAAGGGATAAAACCAATATTATACCCCAAGTTATGTAAAAATCTATGAATTGATCATCAGAAGCCATGTATTAAGCCATGGTCTTACCAGTTATGTAATGTGACGTGTCAGTGCTACAAATGTTTAATGTGCTAAATGAATCAATGTGACACCATAGCACACTATAACATTGTAGCTAGCTTGCTAACACTGTTCAAATACGTTACTGTT
This sequence comes from Oncorhynchus mykiss, assembly GCF_013265735.2. Taxonomy (NCBI): domain Eukaryota; kingdom Metazoa; phylum Chordata; class Actinopteri; order Salmoniformes; family Salmonidae; genus Oncorhynchus; species Oncorhynchus mykiss. Next base: position 12,125,549 of record NC_048585.1, read on the forward strand.
TACCAAGCTCAACCAACAGCAGAAATCGTAGTCTTTAAGCAATTTGTCATTTCACTTATATCACCTAATTATAAATCAATGCAACAATAAATGTCCTAAAACGACATATTTCTAGCAATAAATGTCTAATACACAAACACATGTGCAACTGTAGCATGAAATTTTAATTCTTCTGCATCATGTCATGTGACAATAGTTCTTAAAGGGAAAGTGCTCTTTTATTTGTCTCAAACTCCTGTTCTGGTCTTCTGATGACTAATTACCTGTTAATAATTATATTTCACAGTATAGACTAGAGAGATACATCATAAGTAAATCATTAGTATGTTTTGACAAACAATTTGCATTTAAAAGGTCATTTCTGATTTGCTGAACTGTATGAACAAGGCTACTATGTATCTAACTGCTGTGAGTCATGGTAAAATAATGTTCTGAGATAACTGGAAAGACATTTTCATTAATTGAGATCTACATTACTACAAAGGTTTATTACAGATTAGGCATGTAGCAGGTATGCCTTTAATTTGTATCATCTGACATCAGCTGATCTGCAGCCAGCCAACATGACTTATTCATTGTAATCTTTTATGTGCCAGGCCAAAGGTTTACCCTTACCACTGGTGCCAATGAGTGGGATTACAACGTGATGGGAAATGCAGATTTGGCCTACTATTTCCCCCCTTCACTGCCAACTCTATTCAGAGAGCAATGCTTTATTCAGTAAGCTCACACCTCTCAGTGGTCACTAGGCTTGCATAGTAGTTCTGATACTGCTACTAATAATATATCAGGCAAGAAACACATTAATGAATGTAATTTAAATATTTTTATTTATTTAATTTCCTTACACATTTTCATTCATAGAAAAAAAAACCCATTTGAGACATTACATAACATGATAGTTTCAAGGTACTAGGACTCCTTCAGAATGACATAATGTCATAGTAATCTAGTACAGCATGAACATGTCATAGTGGTTTGCCTGTTCATGGAATCAGTAGACAGATTCTCCATGACATTTGACCTGGGAATCACAGTCCCTTCCCTTCATTGTGGTTCTAATAAACATCACATACGTACACACATTGTCACGTGGGGAAAGACCTGCAGCATTGTGGTTGAAAAGCATTGCATATTATGTGGGATTAATATCACTGATGTGAAATGCACAAACGAGCAACCCTGATTGACAAACAGGTCTGCATCTGAAATGGCACCTGGGTCAAAAGTAGTGCACTATATATAGGGAATAGGGTGCCTATTCTGATGGGCTCTGGTCAAAAGTAGTCTACTATATTGGGAATAGGGTGCCTATTCTGATGGGCTCTGGTCAAAAGTAGTGCACTATATAGGGAATAGGGTGCCTATTCCGATGGGCTCTGGTCAAAAGTAGTGTACTATATAGGGAATAGGGTGCCTATTCTGATGGGCCCTGGTCAAAAGTAGTGTACTATATAGGGAATAGGGTACCTATTCTGATGGGCTCTGGTCAAAAGTAGTGCACTATATAGGGAATGGGGTGCCATTCCGGACGCACCCAGGCACTCTCTCTCTCACACAGACCGACAAACAGATAACGGTTGACATTCAACTGATTCAGGCTGTGACCTCTCAGTCGCAGAACACCACACACACATACAGTACATCACAGACCTAGAAAAATACTTTCTATAGGATTTTTCATTCTTCAGTAAAAGAACATGGAAAGAGAAATCCCTAACTAGATTTTGAACTGACATGTAATCATACAGTTGTTATGGACATGGTAGTGGTAGTACAAATTAGATGCATACAGTAAAATGTATACAAAAGCATTAGGCTTCTTAACATCCACAGACCCACACATGGCCTCTCTTCTCTCCCAAATCAAGCTTCTACGTCAGCATGGTCCTATTCATTAGGCACACCATAGCTAAACGTTTTCAAACATTTATCAACGGAAAGCGAAAACAAGCTATTCTTATTGGACAAGTCTAGGTGGTCCCTCTCTGTTTTCTCCATTTAGTGTCACATGAATAGGACCCAGCCCTCAACTCTGATCCTGAAGAGCTAGCGGTTGTGGAACAACATTCTCTATTGATTGACTTTACACAAGGCATTATAGAACTGCTACAACATTGTCGGCATTGAATCAGCACTAATAACAAGGTGAAGTGTTCAGATCAGTATCACATGCTCACCAGAAAAACCACAAGGTCTTTCATCTCACACACCTCCAGAACCTCTAGCTCTCCAGGACCTCCAGAACCTCTAGCTCTCCAGAACCTCTAGCTCTCCAGGACCTCCAGAACCAGGATTGGGAACCATATATCTTAAAAACACATCCAGCTCTCCAGAACCAAGATTAGGAACCATATATTTTAAAAACATTGTGAAATAATATGAGAAATAAAAAAACATTAGCTATAGCTCTAAAGGGAAATGTTCGCTCTCTCTCTCATCATCATGAAAACACAGCACCGACTGTCTGTCTAAATAACAAGCTACTAATGTAAGTTAGTTCACAGGTTTGAGTGTCATGGCTTATATTAGTGTGGTGGTCTGTGTGTGCATAGTTCATATAGTCTACAGGCTGGTTGTCTATGAGGTTAAAGGGCATTAGGAGGGATTCATGTCAATGGTCTATGTTCTACATGGAACCCTGTCCCCTATATAGTGCACTCCTTTTAACCAGAGCCCTATAGGCCCTAGTCAACAGTAGTGCACTATAAAGTGAATAGGGGGGCCATTTGGGAGTCAACCAGATAAAGGGTTCTTATATACTAAGTGGAATGTTCCATTGTGGACTAAAATGGAGGGGTGTTTTATTAGTCTTCTTCGCCATCCCCTGGTGGTCTAGTGATCCGGCGCCCTCCTTTCTTCCCCGCGGGGCCTTTAGGTTTGGGAAAGGCCTGCTTGTGTGCGTGCTGCTTAGGGTGGACCTCTTCGTACATGAATTCTGCGGTGAGCTCATCACCGTTATCAATCTCCAGCTAGGGGAGGGAATCAGAATGCATCAGTTAGTAGGGATACTTGTACTAATAGGAATACAATAAATCCCATCACTGAGGGGCAAACTAGACTTCCTCTATAAAAAATACATTGCAGCAAAAATCCAGTCTACGTTGGCATAATGTTACAGTATTTTCACAGGAGTGTTTTAAACTGTTGAAAGTCACCCTCTCATGTGACTCACTGCAGTGAACCTGAGTTGTATTAATTAGGTACCAAATAATATGGGTTAAAGCAGAACTAAAACCCCATGTATTTTTGGTCAGATGCTTATGTTTACGCAGTCTGTCCACGAGAGATCAGGTTCCAAATGAAAGAAAAACAAGACTGAAATGGATGGACTATCTCACTTAATATAATGTGAAGTGCATGTTTAAATGTTCTGTTGCAATACATTTAGCTACAGTGTGATATAATGAACATGACCCAGCTCTTACCTTTCTGACTATCTGGATGTGCAGGTTGTATAATGAACATGACCCAGCTCTTACCTTTCTGACTATCTGAATGTGCAGGTTGTATAATGAACATGACCCAGCTCTTACCTTTCTGACTATCTGAATGTGCAGGTTGTATAATGAACAAGACTCAGCTCTTACCTTTCTGACTATCTGGATGTGCAGGTTGTATAATGAACATGACCCAGCTCTTACCTTTCTGACTATCTGGATGTGCAGGTTGTATAATGAACAAGACTCAGCTCTTACCTTTTAGGCTATCTGGATGTGCAGGTTGTATAATGAACATGACCCAGCTCTTACCTTTTAGGCTATCTGGATGTGCAGGTTGTATAATGAACATGACCCAGCTCTTACCTTTTAGGCTATCTGGATGTGCAGGTTGTATAATGAACATGACCCAGCTCTTACCTTTTAGGCTATCTGGATGTGCAGGTTGTATAATGAACATGACCCAGCTCTTACCTTTTAGGCTATCTGGATGTGCAGGTTGTATAATGAACAAGACCCAGCTATTACCTTTTTGGCTATCTGGATGTGCAGGTTGTATAATGAACATGACCCAGCTCTTACCTTTTTGGCTATCTGGATGTGCAGGTTGTATAATGAACATGACCCAGCTCTTACCTTTCTGACTATCTGGATGTGCAGGTTGTATAATGAACATGACCCAGCTCTTACCTTTCTGACTATCTGGATGTGCAGGTTGTATAATGAACAAGACTCAGCTCTTACCTTTCTGACTATCTGGATGTGCAGGTTGTATAATGAACATGACCCAGCTTGTACCTTTTTGGCTATCTGGATGTGCAGGTTGTATAATGAACATGACCCAGCTCTTACCTTTTTGGCTATCTGGATGTGCAGGTTGTGTAATGAACATGACCCAGCTCTTACCTTTTAGGCTATCTGGATGTGCAGGTTGTATAATGAACATGACCCAGCTCTTACCTTTTAGGCTATCTGGATGTGCAGGTTGTATAATGAACATGACCCAGCTCTTACCTTTCTGACTATCTGGATGTGCAGGTTGTATAATGAACATGACCCAGCTCTTACCTTTCTGACTATCTGGATGTGCAGGTTGTATAATGAACAAGACCCAGCTTGTACCTTTTTGGCTATCTGGATGTGCAGGTTGTATAATGAACAAGACCCAGCTTGTACCTTTTTGGCTATCTGGATGTGCAGGTTGTATAATGAACAAGACCCAGCTTGTACCTTTTTGGCTATCTGGATGTGCAGGTTGCTCTCCACAGTATCGATGAGAGGGTTCTTACAGCTGGAGTAGAGCATCCTCTCTCTGATGCTACATTTATACCCCGGCATGGAGTAGATGAACACTGCAACACACACAGGAAACCACTTTAAAATACCACCTTATCACATTGTTATTACATTGAATTAACATAATACAATTATGAATAAGAGTAGATCAAGCTAAAAAAATGATTGTGTGGTATAATATCAACGTATTAAAAAAAAACATGCCGTAATATCTTCTCAGAATGTTTTAATGCGTTGTCTTTACCTGTAGACTCGAGGTAGTCTCCCTCGTGGGAATGCTTGTACAGGAAGAAGTGGTATCGGGCTGCATCCTTGGGGATCCTCTTGGGCAGATCCTTCAGTTCTGTAGGAGTGGTGCTGGACAGCTTGATACACTCATTCCTAAAATCAATCTCCTGTTGATACAGATGACGATGCATTTTTTCAAAAAACAATCCTCAATAAGCTCAATAAGCTAAACCATCCAATACAATAAGGCTTTGAGTTTCATGTTTCATGTAACATGGTGCCAGTTAGTTAGTTCGTGTTATAGCCATCACAGTGTAGTCTTCTATGGCAATTATATGGTATTGTTGAATCCAGAAACATGCTAGTCAGAGACACCTACTGCTAATGAAACAACACGGTGATTGTCCGTCTCTGTGCTCTAATAAAAGGAGGTGAGACTCCAGACAGTACTGACACGCACCAGCTGTACTTGTTGGTTCTATTCTCTCTTAACTGTTCCAGATACTGGATGGCGTCTCTCTACGATACTATACTTTCCTATATTATTTTATACTATGATGTATTATACTATATCATTCCATACTATATTATTCTATACTACACTATATTATTCTATACTATATCATTCTATATTATTCTATACTATGATGTACTATACTATTCTATATCATTCTATACTACATTCTATATAATTCTATACTATAATACACTATGGCGTACTATACTATTCTAGACTATACTATATTATTCTAGACTATGCTGTATTATTATATACTATGATGTACTATACTATATGTACTATACAATTCTATATCATTCTATTCTGTACTATATTATTTTATACAATACCATATCATTCTATACTATATTATTCTGTACTATATTATTCTAGACTATAATATATGATTATATACTATGATATATAATTATATACTATATTATTTAATACTACATTCTATACTATATTATTATATACCATATTATGATATACTATGACGTACTATACTATATAATCCTGTACTATATTATTCTAGACTATAGTATATTATTCTATACTATTAAATACTATATTATTCCATACTATACTATACAATTCTATACTATATTAATATATACTATATTATGATACACTATGACGTACTATTCTATATCATTCTATACTATATTATTCTAGACTATACTATATTATTCTACATTATATTATTATATACTATGATGTACTAAACTATATTATTCTATACTAGTATATAGTATTCTCTACTATAATATTCTATAATCTATTGTTCTATAATGGTGTACTATACTACATTATATCCTATATTATTCTATACTACTCTATGATGTACTATACTTTGATGCATTATACTATATTATTATAAACTATGATGTACTATACTATATTAGTAAATACTATATTATGATGTACTATACTATATTATTGTACACTATGATGTACTGTAATATATTATTATATACTATGATGTACTATATTATATTAGTATATACTATATTATGATGTACTATACTATATTATTATACACCAGGATGTACTGTAATATATTATTCAATACTATGATGTACTATACTATATACTATGATGTACTGCAATATATTATTCTATACTATGATGTACTATACTATACACTATGATGTACTATACTATATACTATGATGTACTATATTAGTATATACTATATTATGATGTACTATACTATATTATTGTACATTATGATGTACTGTAATATATTATTCTATACTTTATGTATGATACTATAGACTATGATGTACTATACTATATACTATGATGTACTATACTCACCAGCTGTACGTAGTTGATCTTCTTCTCTCTGAACTGTTCCAGAGCTTGGATGGCGTCTCGCTGCATAGGGAAGGCCACGCCCGTCAGAGTCTGTTGCTTAGTGTCCACACTGATGTCGGTCTGTACCTGGACGGACGGACACACATGGTCACTTGGTGTTGTTTTAACTAAATCACCAGGCTTTCTTTCTGAGAAGGGCCTAGGCCCAGACTAATGGTCTGGAACTAAAATTACACAACAACAAAAACAGTCATTAGGTGTCACACACACTAAGACAACCCCAACATTGGTCACCAGGCCGTGGTTTGAGAAGGGCCCGGGCTAGTCTAGACACACTACTACAACAGGAAGTCTATCCTTACCCCAATGTTGTGTTTGTGTCACCAATAATTTGCAAAAGATAAACAGAAAGATACATTCGTAAAAAGGCACAAAAAAAACATATTTAACTTGGGGGAAGAAAAGGAATTGATAAAGCTTGTGGTAACATTTAAAGTCTTACATGGAACAAAACGATCTCAATGTGATATGAGATAAATAAACTGTTCTGAATAATATATCCAATAATAATAATATAATGATAATAATATCATAATGATCATTTTATCCAATATAATATCCCATAGAAATAATAATAATTGAATAACATCAGTATGTAAAAGGTCTGCACTGACCTGTCATGTGTTAGTACAGCCCTCATAACATTCACACTCCTGACATGCCATGTTCGGCTTGACTGAATGAGATTACCACTGACCTGTCATGTGTTAGTACAGCCCTCATAACATTCACACTCCTGACATGCCATGTTCGGCTTGACTGAATGAGATTACCACTGACCTGTCATGTGTTACTACAGCCCTCATAACATTCACACTCCTGACATGCCATGTTCGGCTTGACTGAATGAGATTACCACTGACCTGTCATGTGTTAGTACAGCCCTCATAACATTCACACTCCTGACATGCCATGTTCGGCTTGACTGAATGAGATTGCCACTGACCTGTCATGTGTTACTACAGCCCTCATAACATTCACACTCCTGACATGCCATGTTCGGCTTGACTGAATGAGATTACCACTGACCTGTCATGTGTTAGTACAGCCCTCATAACATTCACACTCCTGACATGCCATGTTCGGCTTGACTGAATGAGATTACCACTGACCTGTCATGTGTTAGTACAGCCCTCATAACATTCACACTCCTGACATGCCATGTTCGGCTTGACTGAATGAGATTACCACTGACCTGTCATGTGTTAGTACAGCCCTCATAACATTCACACTCCTGACATGCCATGTTCGGCTTGACTGAATGAGATTACCACTGACCTGTCATGTGTTAGTACAGCCCTCATAACATTCACACTCCTGACATGCCATGTTCGGCTTGACTGAATGAGATTGCCACTGACCTGTCATGTGTTAGTACAGCCCTCATAACATTCACACTCCTGACATGCCATGTTCGGCTTGACTGAATGAGATTACCACTGACCTGTCATGTGTTAGTACAGCCCTCATAACATTCACACTCCTGACATGCCATGTTCGGCTTGACTGAATGAGATTACCACTGACCTGTCATGTGTTAGTACAGCCCTCATAACATTCACACTCCTGACATGCCATGTTCGGCTTGACTGAATGAGATTACCACTGACCTGTCATGTGTTAGTACAGCCCTCATAACATTCACACTCCTGACATGCCATGTTCGGCTTGACTGAATGAGATTACCACTGACCTGTCATGTGTTAGTACAGCCCTCATAACATTCACACTCCTGACATGCCATGTTCGGCTTGACTGAATGAGATTACCACTGACCTGTCATGTGTTAGTACAGCCCTCATAACATTCACACTCCTGACATGCCATGTTCGGCTTGACTGAATGAGATTGCCACTGACCTGTCATGTGTTAGTACAGCCCTCATAACATTCACACTCCTGACATGCCATGTTCGGCTTGACTGAATGAGATTACCACTGACCTGTCATGTGTTAGTACAGCCCTCATAACATTCACACTCCTGACATGCCATGTTCGGCTTGACTGAATGAGATTACCACTGACCTGTCATGTGTTAGTACAGCCCTCATAACATTCACACTCCTGACATGCCATGTTCGGCTTGACTGAATGAGATTACCACTGACCTGTCATGTGTTAGTACAGCCCTCATAACATTCACACTCCTGACATGCCACGTTCGGCTTGACTGAATGAGATTACCACTGACCTGTCATGTGTTAGTACAGCCCTCATAACATTCACACTCCTGACATGCCATGTTCGGCTTGACTGAATGAGATTACCACTGACCTGTCATGTGTTACTACAGCCCTCATAACATTCACACTCCTGACATGCCATGTTCGGCTTGACTGAATGAGATTACCACTGACCTGTCATGTGTTAGTACAGCCCTCATAACATTCACACTCCTGACATGCCATGTTCGGCTTGACTGAATGAGATTACCACTGACCTGTCATGTGTTACTACAGCCCTCATAACATTCACACTCCTGACATGCCATGTTCGGCTTGACTGAATGAGATTACCACTGACCTGTCATGTGTTAGTACAGCCCTCATAACATTCACACTCCTGACATGCCATGTTCGGCTTGACTGAATGAGATTACCACTGACCTGTCATGTGTTAGTACAGCCCTCATAACATTCACACTCCTGACATGCCATGTTCGGCTTGACTGAATGAGATTACCACTGACCTGTCATGTGTTAGTACAGCCCTCATAACATTCACACTCCTGACATGCCACGTTCGGCTTGACTGAATGAGATTACCACTGACCTGTCATGTGTTAGTACAGCCCTCATAACATTCACACTCCTGACATGCCATGTTCGGCTTGACTGAATGAGATTACCACTGACCTGTCATGTGTTACTACAGCCCTCATAACATTCACACTCCTGACATGCCATGTTCGGCTTGACTGAATGAGATTACCACTGACCTGTCATGTGTTAGTACAGCCCTCATAACATTCACACTCCTGACATGCCATGTTCGGCTTGACTGAATGAGATTACCACTGACCTGTCATGTGTTACTACAGCCCTCATAACATTCACACTCCTGACATGCCATGTTCGGCTTGACTGAATGAGATTACCACTGACCTGTCATGTGTTAGTACAGCCCTCATAACATTCACACTCCTGACATGCCATGTTCGGCTTGACTGAATGAGATTACCACTGACCTGTCATGTGTTACTACAGCCCTCATAACATTCACACTCCTGACATGCCATGTTCGGCTTGACTGAATGAGATTACCACTGACCTGTCATGTGTTACTACAGCCCTCATAACATTCACACTCCTGACATGCCATGTTCGGCTTGACTGAATGAGATTACCACTGACCTGTCATGTGTTACTACAGCCCTCATAACATTCACACTCCTGACATGCCATGTTCGGCTTGACTGAATGAGATTACCACTGACCTGTCATGTGTTAGTACAGCCCTCATAACATTCACACTCCTGACATGCCATGTTCGGCTTGACTGAATGAGATTACCACTGACCTGTCATGTGTTAGTACAGCCCTCATAACATTCACACTCCTGACATGCCATGTTCGGCTTGACTGAATGAGATTACCACTGACCTGTCATGTGTTACTACAGCCCTCATAACATTCACACTCCTGACATGCCATGTTCGGCTTGACTGAATGAGATTACCACTGACCTGTCATGTGTTAGTACAGCCCTCATAACATTCACACTCCTGACATGCCATGTTCGGCTTGACTGAATGAGATTACCACTGACCTGATAATCTCTTGTACCTAAAGGATTGGGCTGCTGTTTTTTCATCCATCTACTTAATACAAGGAACGGGTCTCTCAGCAAATGAATAATAAATATCAGAAAGCCTCTTTACTCGCATGTAGATTAGTGGATAATCATCTTGCCCACACAGCTGGGATCTCAATATAAACCTTCCCAGTTGGTTGAGGCTACTGTATTTGTGAGGGTGGCTCTATGAAATAGGCCTATAGGGCAGATGAAGAATGACCCTGTCCTTTTATGGAGTCATGAGGGTGTATACACATCAAGCAATATAGTCCACAGATACCCTGGATTCCACATGTTGTTACGTTACAGATTTCTGTAACATCAATGTACTATACACACAATACCCCATAATGACAAAGCATAAATGTGTTAGTACTTTGTTGAAGCACCTTTGTCAGCGATTACAGCAGAGTCTTCTTGGGTATGATGCTACAAGCTTGGCACACACGTATTTGGGGAGTTTCTCCCATTCTCCTCTGCAGATTCTTTCAAGCTCTGTCAGGTTGGATGGGGAGCCTTTCTGCACAGCTATTTTCAGGTCTCTCCAGAGATGTTCAATCGGGTTCAAGTCCGGGCTCTGGCTTGGCCACTCAAGGACATTCAGATACTTTTCCCTGCCACTCCTGCATCGTCTTGGCTGTGTGCGTAGGGTTGTTGTGCTGTTGGATGGTAAACCTTCACCCCAGTCTGAGGTCCTGAGGACTTTAGAGCAGATTTTTCAAGGATCTCTCTATGCTTTGCTCCATTCATCTTTGCCTCGATCCTGACTAATCTCCCAGTCCCTGCCGCTGAAAAACATCCCCACAGGATGATGCTGCCACAACCATGCTTCACCGTAGGGATGGTGCCAGGTTTCCTACAGACACAATCCTGTCTCGGAGCTCTACGGACAATTCCTTCGACCTCATGGCTTGGTTTTTGCTCTGACATGTACTGTCAACTGTGGGCCCTTATATAGACAGGTGTGTGCCTTTTCAAATAATGTCCAATCAATTGAATTTACCACAGGTGGACTCCAATCAAGTTGTAGAAACTTCTCAAGGATGATTAATGGAAACAGGATGCAGCCGAGCTCAATTTGAAGTCTCAAGCAAAGTGTCTGAATACTTATGTAAATAAGGTATTTCTGTACTTATTTTTAATACATCTGACAATAAAAAATAATAAAAAAACTTTATCAATTTGTCATTATGGACTATTGTGTGTAGATTACAGACTTTAAAAAAACATTTTTTATACATTTTAGAATAAGGCAGGGTGTGAACACTTTCCGATGGCACTGTAGGTATATTGGCACAGGTAGCTCCACTCCACTCCACCGACACAGGTAGCTCCACTCCACTCCACCGACACAGGTAGCTCCACACCACTCCACCGACACAGGTAGCTACACTCCACCGACACCGGAAGCTACACTCCACCGACACCGGAAGCTACACTCCACCGACACCGGAAGCTACACTCCACCGACACCGGAAGCTACACTCCACCGACACCGGAAGCTACACTCCACCGACACAGGAAGCTACACTCCACCGACACAGGAAGCTACACTCCACCGACACCGGAAGCTACACTCCACCGACACCGGAAGCTACACTCCACCGACACCGGAAGCTACACTCCACCGACACAGGAAGCTACACTCCACCGACACAGGAAGCTACACTCCACCGACACAGGAAGCTACACTCCACCGACACCGGAAGCTACACTCCACCGACACCGGAAGCTACACTCCACCGACACCGGAAGCTACACTCCACCGACACCGGAAGCTACACTCCACCGACACCGGAAGCTACACTCCACCGACACAGGAAGCTACACTCCACCGACACAGGAAGCTACACTCCACCGACACCGGAAGCTACACTCCACTGACACAGGAAGCTACACTCCACTGACACAGGAAGCTACACTCCACTGACACAGGAAGCTACACTCCACTGACACAGGAAGCTACACTCCACTGACACAGGAAGCTACACTCCACTGATATAGGAAGCTACACTCCACTGATATAGGAAGCTACATTCTTAGAAAAAAGGGTTCCAAAAGGGTTCTTTGGCTGTCCCCACAGGATAACCTTTTTTGGTTCCAGGCAGAACCCTATGTGAAAAGGGTTTTACATAGAACCCCAAAGAGTTCTACCTGGAACCAAAAGGGTTCTACCTGGAATTAAAAAGGTTTCTTCAAATAGTTGTCATATTTAATACAATTCTAATTTATTTTGTATAATATTGAGACAGCAGAAGAACCCTTTTAGGTTCCAGATACACTCTCAGAAAAAAAGGTGCTATGTGTTTTTGGTGAAGTAAATTCACATGATATTTTTACTATGCTTTACAGTGTGAATGTTTAGTTGGGAACGATAAACCTTTTAGTATGAAATCTGATGGGTATACAGAGATGAATAAATAAACCAAATGGACCGGCAGAGAGGAGTTATCTGGTCTAGTCTCCTCCAGCCTACAGGGACAACCCATATCAACCTGCTGAGATGATTTGTTTCAGGGAGTAGTGGAGTGTGTGTGGGTGGGACTGGGGGGGGACTGGGGGTTGGTCCTTCTATTCTTGTGGGGACCGAAAATCCCCAAAAGACCCCACAAGGATAGTAGAACAAGGAAAATTCTCCCTCGTCGGGACATTTCCCACATCCCCATGAGGACAAAGGCTATTTTAACCCTAGGGGTTAGGTTTAGGGTTGCAATTAAGGTTAGGTTAAGAGGTTGGTGGTTAGATTTAGGAGCTAGGTTCAGGGTTACGGTTCAGGTTTCAGGTTAATTGTTGGCCCCCCACGAGGAAAGAAGATCAAAACGTGTGTGTGTGTGACATCATCACACCGATATAAATAGAAAAATGCCTCATAGTATTATTATGAATGCATGCAGCCAGGGGGATCTGGGGCAGAAGTCAGGCTTTTTAGTGTAGCGTGTAAACATCTTTCCACTTCATTGATCTGTTATTGATTGCCTGCTGTGAATTGCTCGATGCCTCTCTCCACTAAAGCCTAATACATTTTTTAAAAATCCAAACGTGCTAGCTGCAAAGTCCTTTGTTGTGGAAATTATTTTGTGTGTGTGTGTGTGTAAACTCTTAGAAAAAAGGGTTCCAAAAGGGTTATTTGGCTGTCCTCATAGGAGAACCCTTTTTGGTTCCAGATAGAACCATTTTTGGTTTCATGAAGAACCCTCTTTGAAAAGGGCTCTACAAGGAATCTAAAAGGGTTCTACTTGGAACCAAAAAGGGTTCTTCAAAGTGGTCTCCTATGGGGACAGCGAAGAACCCTTTTAGGTTCTAGATAGCACCTTTTTTCCTAAGAGTGTATGTACATCTGTGTGTGTGTGTGTCTCTCTACCTCGCTCAGTTTGATCTGCCTCAGCTCCTCCTCAGCAGCAGTCAGTGGTTGTGGAGCAGCCTGTGCTATCAGGTACTTCCTGTACCCACTCAGAGACACATCATCCTGGGGAGAGAGAGGACCGTGAGAGAGGTGGACTGGAGCTCAGGGTTCGCATTTAGAGTAGCAGTGCTTATATAGGATCCTCTCTTCACTCCCTCCCCCCAAAGCTGCAAAGAGTGAAGTGAATGTATTAAATCACTTCCTTGTTGTTAAATGACCCCACAGCTCTCCAAGGCATAGATAATATTAATAATTAAAAGAAAGTAAAAAATAGCATTTTCTCAAAAAGCTATCTACTCTATTTTTTGTGTGGTGTTTAATTATTTAAATTGGTTCCTTTTTGTTGTCCTTAAAGGATTCTATTATGTTTTGCGTTGGATAATTTGTCATGAGGGAATGAGGGACAGCATAAACATGTCATGATGTCATCTAGCGACAAATGGCGCAACCAACAGCGACTTTCCTTGAAACGTTATTGCCAAAACTGCAAGCCCACTAGGGCCAATAAGCCAGAAAATAATGAGGAGTTTCTTCAGAGTCGTCAACATACCTCCACTGTGCCAAATATTTCATCTTTAATGTGTCCACCCCCAAACTCCTTCTTCAGTGTAGCTCTTGTAGCAGCATACAACATCTTCTGTCTAACCTATAGAAGTGGGAGGAATTCATGTTTTTAGTACTGCACTAACAGCTAAATATGACTGTAGGTGGCAATCTAAACAAGAACACAATGCTATTTCATACAGACATCTCAGAAACATCAACCATTTTGGCTGTTACATTGAGGTTTGGGATGGAAGCCAGGTTCATGCTTCCTGCAAGCTAACATTAGAATTGCAAATATGCTAGTTTAGCACAACAATAAGCTAGCCTTTTTGCTCAACAGTCTCTTCAAAATGTTGGCATTAGCTAAGCATAAATAAACACTTTTTTCAAAGGGGGGCAGCTTTTGACATACTTATATGAACCATAAGAGGATTTTCCTTCATCTAAAAACCTGTTTAAAGTCAACAGTTCTCTCACCCAGTGGTAAGGGTTCCTCCTCTATAGTTAGACAACCACAGACCAGATGTGTGTTTGAAAGCAGCACTGTGTGTGGCCTGTTACATTCTCCCTGTTGTGCTTTACCTGTAGTGAGGACTAGACTGTGGGTTCATAGTTCTCTAAATAGAGTCTTATTGTAGACAGTATTCTGGCTTATTAGACTATGGAATAAACAGAGAGACTTTTAAATGCCATTAACAGTTGTGTTAAGAAGGTGAAACAGTAGTTTAAGTGAAGTAGAAACTGTCATGTCTATGGCATTCCAGAGGTAGTCTTGACTAACAACAAAACAAGAAGAGAATTTGCTCCCAACCAATATATTGATGAATGAACAAAGTCAGAAAGAAACCGATAAACATATCAACATACAGGTGAGCGGTCAGGTGACCAGGCCAGGAAGATCCACTCATATCCCTGGTTGTTAGTAGAGTCCAGCCTGTACAGGAGATAGGAGGGCATGTCCTCCTGTAGGAGAGGCAGCACATAGGCATCATACTCCTGGTCCCACTTCTTAGACGCATGCTTGGTGCCTCCCAGCACCAGAGTCTCTGGAATAACAACAAGGAGGGACATGGTGGATTTATTACAGTGATATACAATATGTAACTATGGGAACAGGTACATATCAACATCAATTCTGTTCTGTCTTTTCAGGTAAGATATACAGTATCTGAGATTGCAGTGCAGTAAAGGCAACCAACCAACAGATATCTTACAAATTACATGAAGTGTAATAACTAATACAGTACAATACAATAAAGCACACTGCAATACAGTACAAGACAGTGCAATACAATTCAGTACAATACAATCTACTTTTCAGATCACAGTATGTCTTCAACATCACAGTAAATATAACCAGTTGTAACCAATCAACAAACTACTGAACTTATCTTTTTACCCATTGATCATGTTGGCATACAGCGATGGGTAGGACTCATCTCTGATCAATAGGTGTGATTGAGTTGATCAGCTGTAGGCTAGGCAGGCTACATACTCACCCATCTCAATGACGACCTTCAGCAGGCGATAGGCTCCGTTCCTCGCCTTAGCAAAGATGTCTTTCACTTCCTCCGCAGCTGTGAAGTCAAAGCAAGCAGTCACCTTTTTATACACACACATTGGCTATTCATACAGCAGGGACATTCAGGGAACACAAGCATGGGGAATAGCCTATTACCTAACAGTCAAGTGTGGAATATACTGGTCAAATGAATTATGGATTGGTGTGTTTATCAAAAAAAGGTTTCAAGAAAAGATTAGTACAGGCAGCTGATCTATCTTGGGTCATTGACTATAGTATAGAGACAGAGAATGAACGTCAAGTATTCAAGACGCATAAGAGCAAAACCAAAAACAGCAATGACTTCAATGTACCGTAATTGTATCACACTTTGTCGTGCCATGATAAATAAAGATAGCTCTGATAGCCTACTGGCCAAAATAGGTGACCCACATTTTACTAGACAGTCAGTTGTTACATAAAAATCGACACAGTTGCATCAAACGTTATCTCATCCCCAAAACGAACAAACGTCAAAAGGGCAACAGTAATCTTGGCCATAAATGTCACCCAGATTAACTTTAGGCATTTGATGAATGGGCGGCTTGTTCCCTAGTAAAAGACCTTTGACACGCGTTACAGACCAGAGCCTGCTGCAGCAGCACGGGGCTTGATGACAAAACTGCTAGTGTTTATGCGGCGTAACAATCTCAGTTGAATCGCAGCAGCGCGACCATATTAGTACAACGCATCGCTGAATACACTTGTCATAGATTCTTCTCATTCGCCCAGTGCACCGTGAAGCCCGAAGCAACTTCCACAGAGCAGAAAGCACTGCTTATTCTCGCTGATGATGCAGAACGACACACATACAACATGATCAATTTCCCTATGACTTTAATCCTTTTAAATCAAATCTGTCATGGACGACGATTGCATCGTATATTCCGTTGTGGTTTCAACAGCTGGAGACAATAAGCAGAAATGTGCGTATTTACCTTGTATGCCCGTTTGATGGGACATTATGTCTGTCTGCTTTGCTTTGGGTCGCCGGGCCGGTAGATGACTGAAGGGAAAGAACAAGGAAGAAGAAACCGAACTACAGTAACTTGACCTGCCTCTAGCTGTGATGTCATCACGCAGCAGCAACTGTATCATGTGACGATGGAGCAATAACGCGCACGTAGTTGATAAGTTCCAATGTTGAATACTACTACTGTGTTATCATTATTATTATTATTACTAGGTCTCTCTATGATACAGTGTTTTTCAATCATTCATTTTTGGTTATGATGAGGAGGAGAATGTGTACAATTGAACTGATTGTTACACTTTCACAGAGCACCAAACACACCAAGACAGTTGTGAAGAGAGCACGACAAAGCCTATTCCCCCTCAGGAAACTAAAAAGATGTGGCTGCCTTGTACGGCAACTGCTCAGCCTACAACCGCAAGGCACTACAGAAGGTAGTGCGTACGGCCCAGTACATCACTGGGGTTAAGCTGCCTGCCATCCAGGACCTCTACACCAGGCGGTGTCAGAGGACGGCCCTAAAAAATTGTCAAAGACCGCAGCCACCCCAGTTATAGACTGTTCTCTCTACTACCGCATGGCAAGCGGTACCGGAGCGCCAAGTCTAGGACAAAAAGGCTTCTCAACAGTTTTTACCCCCAAGCCATAAGACTCCTGAACAAGTAATCAAATGGCTACCTGGACTATTTGCATTGTCCCCCCAACCCCCCTCCCCAACCCCTCTTTTACGCTGCCTCTACTCTCTGTTTTTCATATATGGACAGACTACCTCAATTAGCCTGACTAACCGGTGCCGCCGCACATTGGCCACCCTGACTATCTGCATTGTGTCCCTCCACCCACCACCTGCCAACCCCTCTTTTACGCTACTGCTACTCTCTGTTCATCATATATACATAGTCACTTTAACCATATCTACATGTACATACTACCTCAATCAGCCCGATTAACTGGTGCCTGTACATAGCCTTGCTACTGTATATAGCCTTGCTACTGTATATAGCCTCTCTACTGTATATAGCCTCTACTGTATATAGCCTCTACTGTATATAGCCTCTCTACTGTTAATAGCCTCGCTACTGTATATAGCCTTGCTACTGTATATAGCCTCGCTACTGTTATTTTCAAATGTCTTTTTACTGTTGTTTTATTTCTTTACTTATCTATTGTTCACCTAATACCTATTTTTTACTTAAAAATCGCACTGTTGGTTAGGGCCTGTAAGTAAGCATTTCACTGTAAGGTCTACTACACCTGTTGTATTCGGCACACAGGTGACAAATACACTTTGATTTGTTATACAAATCAAATCCATTACTATTACTATTGGACAGATGAATAATTGTCATTCAACAAATAGGTCACAACAACAACTATCTCATTGTAATATCTGAATTGTATCCTATCTATCCAGTATAACACTGCTCAATACCAATACACCATGAATACTGCAATAGGCCTTCAACCCCTCAAAGGATTTACATTTTCTCATACTGTCAGAAGAGCTACAGCTCCTAGGAGTTTTACACCACAGATTCCAACTAAACCGTTGGGTGTTGCCACGTTTTCCTCAGCAGCTACTAATCTAGTGGACCTGCTCAGATTCTACCATGTCATTGGATTCATAGCAGTCGTGTGGTTTGAAGCTTTACCTCCACACACTCCTCTTGTAGTCCTGGATCCACAGAGGCAGAGCAGGGTCATTTTAACCCCAGGGAAGGAGTGCTCAGGGTGGGGCACCTCCACCACACCCTGCCCCAGAGGGAGACCTGCTATTACTGCTGATCTCCTGAAGGCAGAAGGACAGAGTGTAGTGCAGTCACAGTCATGTAAATGGGTTAGACTCATAGACAAATATATTCAAACTACTATAGATAAGATCTGATGGTTTGGCAACGGTAGACTGTGTATTAACAATGACAGGCACTTCATTGTTTGGTTGTTCTCTTTGATTAGTGTGGCCGGGAGAAATCTGTTTTCATACCTACTGATAATATAGCCTGAAACGAAATATTTCAGTCTATTAAACACAAAAACAACTTTTTAGGTGAGAGTTTTGGCAGCTATAATCTCCCCTACAGTACCCAGTTGTCCCTGTCATACCTCATGTTGGTGTTTCAACTCCAACACTACTATGTCCACCACCATACAGTACAGTCAGAGTTTTGAATAGTCCTTTCAAAAATGTCAGTTCACTCCTAATCAGAATATGCTTTAGATTCAGAACAATTCATTTTGTGATTCAGAAGGAATGGTTTCAACAGAAATTGTGAATGGGAATCATAAACAGACCAGTGTACTCAGTGGATGTACACGGTAAGCCTCTTACAGTGGATGTGTCTGCATGTCCACTATATGTGAGTGTCCCAGATGGCACCCTATTCACTTTATAGTGGACTACTTTAGATCAAAAGTAGTGCACTATATAGGGAATAGGGTGCCATTTGGGATATAGCCATTTAGCCATCATTATGTCTCTCGGTCTATTACAGTAGTAGTTGATGTTAAATTACTGTACAAATCAAAACAGTAGTATCTAAGCATAGCCTTTAAAGTCAACTGTACCTCACGTAAAGCGATAGCAGTGCAGTCATAGGTTGTGGAGTTGCTGCCAACTTAGGCAGGACAATGGGCGGGTTCGAGAGGATCACTTTTATCAAGTCAGTGACCATCGTTGGTCACCGCCTTTCAAAGTGTGTTGCATTATGGTTACATTGTACGACTTGTTGACTTCATGAACTTTACAAAAATCATGTGATCAAAGGTCATGCAGTTTTTGATGAAGTCGTCTTTAGGTCTCTGCAGTTGCTTTCATGAGTCTCTAGAGATTTTCTATAGGCATCCTCTCTCGCCTCATAAAAACATTGGCTATATAATAATAAGTCTGGCAACACAGAAGATTGGCAAACATATAGAAAATTGAGAAATATCGTAACTAAACTTAACAAAAATAAACTATACTATGGAACACATATACATGATTTAAAGAACGATAGTAAAAAGCTCTGGAGTACCTTAAATCAAATTCTAGGCAGAAAAGCTCATTCAGCTCCACCCTTGTTTAGGGCTGATGACTCATTCAGCTCCACCCTTGATTAGGGCTGATGACTCATTCAGCTCCACCCTTGATTAGGGCTGATGACTCATTCAGCTCCACCCTTGATTAGGGCTGATGACTCATTCAGCTCCACCCTTGATTAGGGCTGATAACTCATTCAGCTCCACCCTTGATTAGGGCTGATGACTCATTCAGCTCCACCCTTGATTAGGGCTGATGACTCGTTCAGCTCCACCCTTGATTAGGGCTGATGACTCATTCAGCTCCACCCTTGATTAGGGCTGATGACTCATTCAGCTCCACCCTTGATTAGGGCTGATGACTCATTCAGCTCCACCCTTGATTAGGGCTGATGACTCGTTCAGCTCCACCCTTGATTAGGGCTGATGACTCATTCAGCTCCACCCTTGATTAGGGCTGATGACTCATTCAGCTCCACCCTTGATTAGGGCTGATGACTCATTCAGCTCCACCCTTGATTAGGGCTGATGACTCATTCAGCTCCACCCTTGATTAGGGCTGATGACTCATTCAGCTCCACCCTTGATTAGGGCTGATGACTCATTCAGCTCCACCCTTGATTAGGGCTGATGACTCATTCAGCTCCACCCTTGATTAGGGCTGATGACTCATTCATAACAAACCCTTTGATATTGCCAACCACTTTTGTTTTTGTTGACAAGATTAGCAAACAACAAATGCTGAGCCTTTATATTGATGCATAACTGTAACGGTCTTCTTCCTGGGAAGGAGAGGAGGACCAAAATGCACCGTAGTTCGTGATCAACATGTTTAATGAAAGACGATAACGTGAACACTACACAAATACAAAATACAAAAGAACGTGACAATAACGGACCAAATAATGAATGACAAGCACTGTGGCTTAGGATTCTGCAAAGTTAGTGTGGAAGAGGTGAAACAATTATTGCTATCTATAAATAAGGACAAACCACCTGGAACCGACAACCGGGATGATAAATGACTGAGGTTGGTAGCGGAATACGTTGCGACTCCTATTTGCCACATCTTCAATCTAAGCCTAGAAGACAGAGTGTGCCGTCAGGCCTGGAGGGAGGTAGAGGTCCTTCCACTGCCCAAAAATAGCAAAGCACCTGTTAATGGTTCAAACAGAAGACCGATCAGCCTGTTACCTCTGCTTAGCAAACCTTTTGAAAAAATTGTGTTCGATCAAATACAATGTTATTTTACGGAAAACAAATGAACAACAGACTTTCAGCATGATTATAGGGAAGAGCACTCATCACGCTCGGCACTGAAACAAATGAACAACAGACTTTCAGCATGATTATAGGGAAGGGCACTCATCACGCTCGGCACTGAAACAAATGAACAACAGACTTTCAGCATGATTATATGGAAGGGACCTCACCACGCTCAGCACTGAAACAAATGAACAACAGACTTTCAGCATGATTATAGGGAAGGGCACTCATCACGCTCGGCACTGAAACAAATGAACAACAGACTTTCAGCATGATTATAGGGAAGGGCACTCATCACGCTCGGCACTGAAACAAATGAACAACAGACTTTCAGCATGATTATATGGAAGGGACCTCACCACGCTCAGCACTGAAACAAATGAACAACAGACTTTCAGCATTATTATAGGGAAGGGCACTCATCACGCTCAGCACTGAAACAAATGAACAACAGACTTTCAGCATGATTATAGGGAAGGGCACTCATCACGCTCGGCACTGAAACAAATGAACAACAGACTTTCAGCATGATTATAGGGAAGGGCACTCATCACGCTCAGCACTGAAACAAATGAACAACAGACTTTCAGCATGATTATAGGGAAGGGCACTCATCACGCTCAGCACTGAAACAAATGAACAACAGACTTTCAGCATGATTATAGGGAAGGGCACTCATCACGCTCAGCACTGAAACAAATGAACAACAGACTTTCAGCATGATTATAGGGAAGAGCACTCATCACGCTCGGCACTGAAACAAATGAACAACAGACTTTCAGCATTATTATAGGGAAGGCACTCATCACGCTCGGCACTGAAACAAATGAACAACAGACTTTCAGCATGATTATAGGGAAGGGCACTCATCACGCTCGGCACTGAAACAAATGAACAACAGACTTTCAGCATGATTATAGGGAAGGGCACTCATCACGCTCGGCACTGAAACAAATGAACAACAGACTTTCAGCATGATTATAGGGAAGGGCACTCATCACGCTCGGCACTGAAACAAATGAACAACAGACTTTCAGCATGATTATAGGGAAGGGCACTCATCACGCTCGGCACTGAAACATGATTGGCTGGATAATAATGGATAATAATACCTGAAGAAACAGCTGTTTTGTTAGGCTTCAGTGCAGTCTTTGACATCATTAATCATAATGTATTACTGAAGAAACAGGTGTTTTGGATTAACATCCTCTGCCTTATCATGGATGGACAATACAACACAAAGGGGTTTCTTTAATAGAAGCCTCTCTAATGCAAATTCGGTGTACAAATGTGGTGTACTGCAGGGCAGCCTGCTTGGACAATTATTGTTCTTTGTGTTTACTAATGACCTTCCACTGACCTTGAATTCAGCCCGTGTGTCTATGTACGCTGACGACTCAACCATATACACACGTCGGCTGCAACTGTAAAATAAATACCTGACACCCTTAATATAGAGCTCCAGTCAGTTTTAGAATGGGTAACTAGCAATGGGCAGGTGCTAAATATCTCAAAAACAAATCACTCGCTCAACCTTAAACCTCACCTGGACCTATTATTGAATAATGTGGCTATTGAGAAAGTTGAGGAGACTAAACTGCTGGGTGTCACCCTAGATAGAAAGCTATCATGTCAAAACACATACTCAATGGTTACTAAAATGGGAAGAAGTCTGTCCATGATAAGGCGTTGCTCTGCGTTCTTGATATCTCAGTGAACCAGACAGGTCCTACAGACCCTAGTTGTGTCTCACCTGGACTAATGCCCAGTTGTGTGGTCAGGTGCGGCAAAGAAGGTCATAGGTCAATTGCAGTTTGTCCAGAACAGAGCAGCACGTATTGCACTCAGATGTACACAGAGGGTGAATGTCAATGACATGCATGTCAATCTCTCCTGGCTCAAAGTTGAGGAGTGATTGACTGCATCACTATTGATCTTTGTGCAAGGTGTCTATGTGTTGAACTGTCTGTTCAAGCAGTTGGAACACAGTTCAGACACTCATCGGTACAACACAAGACATGCAACCAGAGGTCTCTTCACAGTCCCCAGGTCCAGATCAGAGGCTGGGAAACACACAGTTTTAAACAGAGCCATGACTACATGGAACTCTCTGCCTCCCCAGGTCACTCAAGCAGCAATAAAACCAGATAATAGAACACATTACGGCACAACATGGACTGTGAAGAAACACAGACATTTTGATGCATTACGTATTGTATTATGTATTGTATTGTATTATGTATTGTATTATATTGTGTATTGTCTTGTGTATTGTCTTGTGTATTGTCTTGTGTATTGTATTATATATTGTATTATGCATTGTATTTTGTTTTGTAGTATGTATTGTATTATCTAATGTATTATATATTGTATTATGTATTGTATTGTGCATTGTATTGTATTATATATTGTGTTATGTATTGTATTGTATTATATATTGTGTTATGTATTGTATTGTATTATATATTGTATTATGTATTGTATTGTATTATATATTGTATTATGTATTGTATTATGTATTGTATTGTATTATATATTGTATTATGTATTGTATTGTATTATATATTGTATTATGTATTGTATTGTATTATATATTGTATTATGTATTGTATTGTATTATATATTGTATTATGTATTGTATTATGTATTGTATTGTATTATATATTGTATTATGTATTGTATTGTATTATATATTGTGTTATGTATTGTAGTATGTATTGTATTATATATTGTATTCAATTTTGTATTGTATCATGTATTGTATTATATTATGTATTGTATTATATTGTGTATTGTCTTGTGTATTGTCTTGTGTATTGTCTTGTGTATTGTATTATATATTGTATTATGCATTGTATTTTGTTTTGTAGTATGTATTGTATTATCTAATGTATTATATATTGTATTATGTATTGTATTGTGCATTGTATTATATATTGTATTATGCATTGTATTATGTATTGCATTATGTATTGTATTATATATTGTATTATATATTGTATTGTATTATGTATTGTATTATGTATTGTATTATGTATTGTATTATATATTGTATTATGTATTGTATTATATATTGTATTATGTATTGTATTATATATTGTATTATATATTGTATTGTATTATGTATTGTATTATGTATTGTATTATATATTGTATTATGTATTGTATTATATATTGTATTATGTATTGTATTATGTATTGTATTATATATTGTATTATGTATTGTATTATATATTGTATTATGTATTGTATTGTATTATGTATTATGTATTGTATTATATATTGTATTATATATTGTATTGTATTATGTATTGTATTATGTATTGTATTATGTATTGTATTATATATTGTATTATGTATTGTATTATATATTGTATTATGTATTGTATTATATATTGTATTATATATTGTATTGTATTATGTATTGTATTATGTATTGTATTATGTATTGTATTATATATTGTATTATGTATTGTATTATATATTGTATTATGTATTGTATTATATATTGTATTATATATTGTATTGTATTATGTATTGTATTATGTATTGTATTATGTATTGTATTATATATTGTATTATGTATTGTATTATGCATTGTATTTTGTATTGTATTATATATTGTATTATGTATTGTATTATGCATTGTATTGTGTATTGTATTATATATTATATATTGTATTATGTATTGTATTATGTATTGTATTGTGTATTGTATTATGTATTGTATTATATATTGTATTATATATTGTATTATGTATTGTATTATGTATTGTATTGTGTATTGTATTATATATTGTATTATGTATTGTATTATATATTGTATTATGTATTGTATTATATATTGTATTATGTATTGTATTGTGTATTGTATTATCTAATGTATTATATACTGTATTGTATTATATATTGTATTATATATTGTATTATGTATTGTATTATGTATTGTATTATATATTGTATTATATATTGTATTGTGTATTGTATTGTGTATTGTATTATGTATGTGATAGGTGGTTGGGATACCACTGTGATACAGTTTGTGTTTGTCTCACCTGTCTATCTACAGGTAAATGCACTAGCTGTGGGTTTCTCTGGATGGGAGCGTCTGCTGAATGGCTAAATTGTAATGTAAATGTAGTGCTATTTATATTTATGCATATTATGGCTTTTATTTGTTGTGTTGTTTCCTGTTTGGACCCCAGGAAGAGTAGCTGTTGCCTCGGCAACAGTTAATTGGGGATCCTAAAAAACACCAAATACTAAATGGGACTCTATTCCCTCTGTAGTGCAAAACCTTTGACCAGGGCCCTTAATGCCCTTAAGGCAACACTTGAATAGTCTGATAAGATTTCCAGAACATCTATAGATCCACTGTATTGCCTCATTCATAGAGGTTCACTGTTTTACTCCCCATCTATTTCCTCCTGTGTTAACCTCCTGTGTTAACCTCCTGTGTTAACCTCCTGTGTTAACCTCCTGTGTTAACCTCCTGTGTTTCTCTCTGCCCTGACAGTGTTTTAATTTGTGGCCTGTGGCTCCTTCAGTTAAGGATTCCTGCCTGTCTGCTTTGAGGAAGGAAATGAAGGAAATGAAGTGCAGTTTGTTGTGAAGGTGTGTGGTAATGTACTGTTTGGACTCATTGGGATATCAAGACACTTGACTGGTATTATAATAATGCAATGACAATATATGTTTTTTTTTCATCTCCAAATGTCCTGTGTAATCTCTTCATTATTATAATCATTTATCTTCCACCGTGGAGCCAAATACTACCAGCTGCCATTGTTTATTTATCTTCATACTGTAACAGAATACATTTGTTTGTTATTTATTGTTGTTGTAATGCCAGTGTTTGTAACCCTATTGATTCTGTGGTGTGTGGAGTTCTCAGCCACTAGATGGAGACGTCCTCATGTATGATTTTGTTGCTGGAGCTACAGCAGATCTTCCAGACCACAACACTGGTCAGAATATACAGAGAGCAGATGTGTCTGTGTTGTTGCTGGAGCTACAGCAGATCTTCCAGACCACAACACTGGTCAGAATATACAGAGAGCAGATGTGTCTGTGTTGTTGCTGGAGCTACAGCAGATCTTCCAGACCACAACACTGGTCAGAATATACAGAGAGCAGATGTGTCTGTGTTGTTGCTGGAGCTACAGCAGATCTTCCAGACCACAACACTGGTCAGAATATACAGAGAGCAGATGTGTCTGTGTCTCGGAGGCTACGTTCTAATCCCAGAAGGAAGAGAGCTGTAATAAATACTGTTGTAAAGCACCTCTCTGGTGTTTAGGTTGTAACCCATAATAAATACTGTTGTACAGCACCTCTCTGGTGTTTAGGTTGTAACCCATAATAAATACTGTTGTACAGCACCTCTCTGGTGTTTAGGTTGTAACCCATAATAAATACTGTTGTACAGCACCTCTCTGGTGTTTAGGTTGTAACCCATAATAAATACTGTTGTAAAGCACCTCTCTGGTGTTTAGGTTGTAACCCATAATAAATACTGTTGTACAGCACCTCTCTGGTGTTTAGGTTGTAACCCATAATAAATACTGTTGTAAAGCACCTCTCTGGTGTTTAGGTTGTAACCCATAATAAATACTGTTGTACAGCACCTCTCTGGTGTTTAGGTTGTAACCCATAATAAATACTGTTGTAAAGCACCTCTCTGGTGTTTAGGTTGTAACCCATAATAAATACTGTTGTAAAGCACCTCTCTGGTGTTTAGGTTGTAACCCATAATAAATACTGTTGTACAGCACCTCTCTGGTGTTTAGGTTGTAACCCATAATAAATACTGTTGTAAAGCACCTCTCTGGTGTTTAGGTTGTAACCCATAATAAATACTGTTGTACAGCACCTCTCTGGTGTTTAGGTTGTAACCCATAATAAATACTGTTGTAAAGCACCTCTCTGGTGTTTAGGTTGTAACCCATAATAAATACTGTTGTAAAGCACCTCTCTGGTGTTTAGGTTGTAACCCATAATAAATACTGTTGTACAGCACCTCTCTGGTGTTTAGGTTGTAACCCATAATAAATACTGTTGTACAGCACCTCTCTGGTGTTTAGGTTGTAACCCATAATAAATACTGTTGTACAGCACCTCTCTGGTGTTTAGGTTGTAACCCATAATAAATACTGTTGTACAGCACCTCTCTGGTGTTTAGGTTGTAACCCATAATAAATACTGTTGTAAAGCACCTCTCTGGTGTTTAGGTTGTAACCCATAATAAATACTGTTGTACAGCACCTCTCTGGTGTTTAGGTTGTAACCCATAATAAATACTGTTGTACAGCACCTCTCTGGTGTTTAGGTTGTAACCCATAATAAATACTGTTGTACAGCACCTCTCTGGTGTTTAGGTTGTAACCCATAATAAATACTGTTGTAAAGCACCTCTCTGGTGTTTAGGTTGTAACCCATAATAAATACTGTTGTAAAGCACCTCTCTGGTGTTTAGGTTGTAACCCATAATAAATACTGTTGTACAGCACCTCTCTGGTGTTTAGGTTGTAACCCATAATAAATACTGTTGTACAGCACCTCTCTGGTGTTTAGGTTGTAACCCATAATAAATACTGTTGTACAGCACCTCTCTGGTGTTTAGGTTGTAACCCATAATAAATACTGTTGTAAAACACCTCTCTGGTGTTTAGGTTGTAACCCATAATAAATACTGTTGTACAGCACCTCTCTGGTGTTTAGGTTGTAACCCATAATAAATACTGTTGTACAGCACCTCTCTGGTGTTTAGGTTGTAACCCATAATAAATACTGTTGTAAAGCACCTCTCTGGTGTTTAGGTTGTAACCCATAATAAATACTGTTGTAAAGCACCTCTCTGGTGTTTAGGTTGTAACCCATAATAAATACTGTTGTACAGCACCTCTCTGGTGTTTAGGTTGTAACCCATAATAAATATTGTTGTAAAGCACCTCTCTGGTGTTTAGGTTGTAACCCATAATAAATACTGTTGTACAGCACCTCTCTGGTGTTTAGGTTGTAACCCATAATAAATACTGTTGTACAGCACCTCTCTGGTGTTTAGGTTGTAACCCAGAATAAATACTGTTGTACAGCACCTCTCTGGTGTTTAGGTTGTAACCCATAATAAATACTGTTGTACAGCACCTCTCTGGTGTTTAGGTTGTAACCCATAATAAATACTGTTGTACAGCACCTCTCTGGTGTTTAGGTTGTAACCCATAATAAATACTGTTGTACAGCACCTCTCTGGTGTTTAGGTTGTAACCCATAATAAATACTGTTGTACAGCACCTCTCTGGTGTTTAGGTTGTAACCCATAATAAATACTGTTGTACAGCACCTCTCTGGTGTTTAGGTTGTAACCCATAATAAATACTGTTGTACAGCACCTCTCTGGTGTTTAGGTTGTAACCCATAATAAATACTGTTGTAAAGCACCTCTCTGGTGTTTAGGTTGTAACCCATAATAAATACTGTTGTACAGCACCTCTCTGGTGTTTAGGTTGTAACCCATAATAAATACTGTTGTAAAGCACCTCTCTGGTGTTTAGGTTGTAACCCATAATAAATACAGTTGTAAAGCACCTCTCTGGTGTTTAGGTTGTAACCCATAATAAATACTGTTGTACAGCACCTCTCTGGTGTTTAGGTTGTAACCCATAATAAATACTGTTGTAAAGCACCTCTCTGGTGTTTAGGTTGTAACCCATAATAAATACTGTTGTACAGCACCTCTCTGGTGTTTAGGTTGTAACC
Organism: Oncorhynchus mykiss; assembly: GCF_013265735.2. NCBI lineage: Eukaryota > Metazoa > Chordata > Actinopteri > Salmoniformes > Salmonidae > Oncorhynchus > Oncorhynchus mykiss. The sequence goes on from NC_048585.1 coordinate 12,154,712, forward strand.
CATAATAAATACTGTTGTAAAGCACCTCTCTGGTGTTTAGGTTGTAACCCATAATAAATACTGTTGTAAAGCACCTCTCTGGTGTTTAGGTTGTAACCCATAATAAATACTGTTGTACAGCACCTCTCTGGTGTTTAGGTTGTAACCCATAATAAATACTGTTGTACAGCACCTCTCTGGTGTTTAGGTTGTAACCCATAATAAATACTGTTGTACAGCACCTCTCTGGTGTTTAGGTTGTAACCCATAATAAATACTGTTGTACAGCACCTCTCTGGTGTTTAGGTTGTAACCCATAATAAATACTGTTGTAAAACACCTCTCTGGTGTTTAGGTTGTAACCCATTATAAATACTGTTGTAAAGCACCTCTCTGGTGTTTAGGTTGTAACCCATAATAAATACTGTTGTACAGCACCTCTCTGGTGTTTAGGTTGTAACCCATAATAAATACTGTTGTACAGCACCTCTCTGGTGTTTAGGTTGTAACCCATAATAAATACTGTTGTACAGCACCTCTCTGGTGTTTAGGTTGTAACCCATAATAAATACTGTTGTAAAGCACCTCTCTGGTGTTTAGGTTGTAACCCATAATAAATACTGTTGTACAGCACCTCTCTGGTGTTTAGGTTGTAACCCATAATAAATACTGTTGTACAGCACCTCTCTGGTGTTTAGGTTGTAACCCATAATAAATACTGTTGTAAAGCACCTCTCTGGTGTTTAGGTTGTAACCCATAATAAATACTGTTGTACAGCACCTCTCTGGTGTTTAGGTTGTAACCCATAATAAATACTGTTGTAAAGCACCTCTCTGGTGTTTAGGTTGTAACCCATAATAAATACTGTTGTACAGCACCTCTCTGGTGTTTAGGTTGTAACCCATAATAAATACTGTTGTACAGCACCTCTCTGGTGTTTAGGTTGTAACCCATAATAAATACTGTTGTACAGCACCTCTCTGGTGTTTAGGTTGTAACCCATAATAAATACTGTTGTACAGCACCTCTCTGGTGTTTAGGTTGTAACCCATAATAAATACTGTTGTACAGCACCTCTCTGGTGTTTAGGTTGTAACCCATAATAAATACTGTTGTACAGCACCTCTCTGGTGTTTAGGTTGTAACCCATAATAAATACTGTTGTACAGCACCTCTCTGGTGTTTAGGTTGTAACCCATAATAAATACTGTTGTACAGCACCTCTCTGGTGTTTAGGTTGTAACCCATAATAAATACTGTTGTACAGCACCTCTCTGGTGTTTAGGTTGTAACCCATAATAAATACTGTTGTACAGCACCTCTCTGGTGTTTAGGTTGTAACCCATAATAAATACTGTTGTACAGCACCTCTCTGGTGTTTAGGTTGTAACCCATAATAAATACTGTTGTACAGCACCTCTCTGGTGTTTAGGTTGTAACCCATAATAAATACTGTTGTACAGCACCTCTCTGGTGTTTAGGTTGTAACCTATAATAAATGCGTGGCGTGGCGAGGTTCAAATCAAATCAAATACAATTGGTCGCATAATCATATTTAGCAGATGATATTGCGGGTGTAGCGAAATGCTTGTGTTCCTACTCCAACAGTACAGTAGTATCTAACAATTCACAACAATACACACATATCTAAAGTAAAATAATGGAGTTAAGAAATATATAAATATTAGGACGAGCAATGTCTGAGTCTAGAGTATAAATAGATGGGATGTATAGACATTATGGACAGTATGTGGATAGAATATGTAGTATATCTGTAGTATATATATCGTATATAAATCTGTAGTATATATATATATATATATACTGAAGCTATGTGTGATGAGATGAGATGTATAGACATTATGGACAGTATGTGGATAGAATATGTAGTATATATATATACTGTAGTATGTGTGATGAGATGTACAGACATTATGGACAGTATGTGTATAGAATATGTAGTATATATATACTGTAGTATGTGTATAGAATATGTAGTATATCTGTAGAATACGTTGGATAGAATACTATATGTACTGTAATAGTTGAATAGGATGGTCTTGGCTAGAATACATTATGTACATATGAAATGGGTAAAACAGTATGTAAACATTATTTAAGTGACCAGTGTTCCATTATTTAAGTGACCAGTGTTCCATTATTAAAGTGACCAGTGTTCCATTATTAAAGTGACCAGTGTTCCATTATTTAAGTGACCAGTGTTCCATTATTAAAGTGACCAGTGTTCCATTATTAAAGTGACCAGTGTTCCATTACTTAAGTGACCAGTGTTCCATTATTTAAGTGACCAGTGTTCCATTATTTAAGTGACCAGTGTTCCATTATTTAAGTGACCAGTGTTCCATTATTTAAGTGACCAGTGTTCCATTATTTACGTGACCAGTGTTCCATTATTTAAGTGACCAGTGTTCCATTATTTAAGTGACCAGTGTTCCATTATTAAAGTGACCAGTGTTCCATTATTTAAGTGACCAGTGTTCCATTATTAAAGTGACCAGTGTTCCATTATTAAAGTGACCAGTGTTCCATTATTTAAGTGACCAGTGTTCCATTATTTAAGTGACCAGTGTTCCATTATTTAAGTGACCAGTGTTCCATTATTTAAGTGACCAGTGTTCCATTATTTAAGTGACCAGTGTTCCATTATTTAAGTGACCAGTGTTCCATTATTAAAGTGACCAGTGTTCCATTATTTAAGTGACCAGTGTTCCATTATTAAAGTGACCAGTGTTCCATTATTAAAGTGACCAGTGTTCCATTATTTAAGTGACCAGTGTTCCATTATTTAAGTGACCAGTGTTCCATTATTTAAGTGACCAGTGTTCCATTATTTAAGTGACCAGTGTTCCATTATTTAAGTGACCAGTGTTCCATTATTTAAGTGACCAGTGTTCCATTATTTAAGTGACCAGTGTTCCATTATTTAAGTGACCAGTGTTCCATTATTAAAGTGACCAGTGTTCCATTATTTAAGTGACCAGTGTTCCATTATTAAAGTGACCAGTGTTCCATTACTTAAGTGACCAGTGTTCCATTATTAAAGTGACCAGTGTTCCATGTTTATGTACACTGGGCAGCAGCCTTTAAGATGCAGGGTTGAGTTTGTGTTATGTGTGTGTGTGTGTGTGTGTGTGTGTGTGTGTGTGTGTGTGTGTGTGTGTGTGTGTGTGTGTGTGTGTGTGTGTGTGTGTGTGTGTGTGTGTGTGTGTGTGTGTGTGTGTGTGTGTGTGTGTGTGTGTGTATGCGTGTGTATGCGTGTATGTATGCATGCGTGTGTGAGGTGTGCTGTACAGGCCAGCACCGGCAGCGCGTGAAGCCATTCCAGTTGACAGTTGTCCTTCCCCTAATGGGAAAATAAATAGACCAATCCCAAGCTGGCATGGGGTGTTTGTTCAGGGACCAATCTCACACAGGCCATAACTCAAGCTGCAGGGATAGCTCTCTGAGAGGGACACTTCAACAAACAAAGGCTCTCAGTCACAACACACAGGGAGGGAGGGTGCTCTGGGAGAGAGGGGTGACTGGACCACTGTGAGTCACAACACACAGGGAGGGAGGGTGCTCTGGGAGAGAGGGGTGACTGGACCACTGTGAGTCACAACACACAGGGAGGGAGGGTGCTCTGGGAGAGAGGGGTGACTGGACCACTGTGAGTCACAACACACAGGGAGGGAGGGTGCTCTGGGAGAGAGGGGTGACTGGACCACTGTGAGTCACAACACACAGGGAGGGAGGGTGCTCTGGGAGAGAGGGGTGACTGGACCACTGTGAGTCACAACACACAGGGAGGGAGGGTGCTCTGGGAGAGAGGGGTGACTGGACCACTGTGAGTCACAACACACAGGGAGGGAGGGTGCTCTGGGAGAGAGGGGTGACTGGACCACTGTGAGTCACAACACACAGGGAGGGAGGGAGGGAGGGAGGGGAGTGGAGTAGAGTAGAGAGGGAAGGGAAACAGAGTGAGAAAGGTTTTCAGGAACATCTGGGAGATAAATTGGTAGCAATAATAATAATAATTACACTGAATGCCTAATGTGCAAAAAGATGGATTACATTCAACCTCTCCAGTTGTCAATGTTGTTTAAGGTCATTCACTGATTTACCAGTCCAGTGTTCATACTGCACCCTCCCATTCTGTTCACCCTCTCAGAGATTGATGTGTTATAATGTTTTACCAGTCCAGGGTTCATACTGCACCCTCCCATTCTGTTCACCCTCTCAGAGATTGATGTGTTATAATGTTTTACCAGTCCAGGGTTCATACTGCACCTTCCCATTCTGTTCACCCTCTCAGAGATTGATGTGTTATAATGTTTTACCAGTCCAGGGTTCATACTGCACCTTCCCATTCTGTTCACCCTCTCAGAGATTGATGTGTTATAATGTTTTACCAGTCCAGGGTTCATACTGCACCCTCCCATTCTGTTCACCCTCTCAGAGATTGATGTGTTATAATGTTTTACCAGTCCAGGGTTCATACTGCACCCTCCCATTCTGTTCACCCTCTCAGAGATTGATGTGTTATAATGTTTTACCAGTCCAGGGTTCATACTGCACCTTCCCATTCTGTTCACCCTCTCAGAGATTGATGTGTTATAATGTTTTACCAGTCCAGGGTTCATACTGCACCTTCCCATTCTGTTCACCCTCTCAGAGATTGATGTGTTATAATGTTTTACCAGTCCAGGGTTCATACTGCACCTTCCCATTCTGTTCACTCTCTCAGAGATTGATGTGTTATAATGTAAATGTATGACACCATTTTGGAAGCCAAAGCGCCCACCATTTGGCGTTATAGGCGCACACGTGTTCATGCATGCGCGCGGGCACACACACACACACGCAAATGGACGGGCGCCTCTCGCCTCTCTCTTCTATCTCCGTGGAGAGAGAGGGGGATGAAAACGACTGAGTTTATTCACGTCCCATCTGTCACAACACTTTCACTGGAATGGGTTTAGAGAGAAAGCCGTCTGTCTGTCCCCGTGTGGATCAGCTTATTTCCACATTGACAGATGGACGGACAACTAGGTGACACTCCACCCAACACATCTCATAACCTTTGAAGCAAATGAGGGAAGAATATGACAATATGACAATCTACACAGCAAATGATCCATTTGGTAATTAGTTCTGCTAGATTTAATAGGCCACAATCTTAGATAAATAGGAATAATATTTTTTGGGTGCCATGCAGACATCAGCTCATCAACACATGGCTTGAGGGTTTTGCTCAAAGAGCAGAGATGAAGAAAACACACACATGGACACGTCCACACACACACACACACACGTCCACACACACACACACGTCCACACACACACACACACACACACACACAATCTTGTGGGGACACACAATTCAGTCCCATTCAAAATCTTATTTTCCCTAACCATAACCTTAACCGGAAAAAGCCAATTCTAACCCTCTATGCGTTATCCAGACAGAAAAGAGAAATAGGCAAAATAACATTTAGATTTAGAGCAATAAAGAAATGGAATAAATTAACTGAGCAAACCAGAAACCTTTCAATATATAAATGTCAACATTTTAAAACTATTTAAATATAATACATAGAAATGTTGTGGGACTATAGTAGATGAAGAATCAATATTTTTTATATTGAGTATTTATTGGGTCATTATGTTGGTATATTATGACTGTTTGTAATAGTGTGTTATATGTGAAAATGTGTTTGAATTATAAATAGTATTTTAATGTTTAAGGACTCTTCGAAGACTAGTCCAAATGGGGACTAAAAGAGATCCTAATCAAATCAAATCAAAATCAACCCTAAAACTAATTCTAACCTTAACCCTAAACCCCCAAGAAATAGCATTTGGTCTTGTGGGGACTAATTAAATGGCCCCAATTGGTAAAATGTGTTTCTTTACTATTCTTGTGCGGACTACACACACCCACACCCACCCACCCACACACCCACACACCCACACACCCACACACACACACACACACACACACACACATCCAACAATCCAAAACACTCCAACTTTTCTCACTGTAAATCAATGGAGCCATCAGCCTAAAGGGAGGAAGACTGTTGTCATGTATTCAGACAATCTCCTCTTGTAGCTGAATCAATCTCCTGCTCCACCAGAGGACATATTTCCCTTTCTAATTTGATTCTCAGATTCAACACCACAGGTCAAGAATGTCAACCAGATACAGCTGATTGACAAAACATTCCCCAACAATAGAACAAAGCTGCTCCTGCATATCAATGTGTGTTGCTCTCCGGTGGCAATTCCAGAAACACTGATAATGTTTCCTTGTACAAATGAACAAGGGTGAAAAGGTCAAGGAGGTGAGAGGAGCTTGGTACAGAGGGAGACAGTCTACAGTATGGTACATGAGGGGAGAGGAGCTAGGGACAGAGGGAGACAGTCTACAGTATGGTATGAGGGGAGAGGAGCTTGGTACAGAGGGAGACAGTCTACAGTATGGTACATGAGGGGAGAGGAGCTTGGTACAGAGGGAGACAGTCTACAGTATGGTATGAGGGGAGAGGAGGTAGGGACAGAGGGAGACAGTCTACAGTATGGTACATGAGGGGAGAGGAGGTAGGGACAGAGGGAGACAGTCTACAGTATGGTACATGAGGTGAAAGGAGCTTGGTACAGAGGGAGACAGTCTACAGTATGGTACATGAGGGGAGAGGAGCTTGGTACAGAGGGAGACAGTCTACAGTATGGTACATGAGGGGAGAGGAGCTTGGTACAGAGGGAGACAGTCTACAGTGTGGTATGAGGGGAGAGGAGCTAGGGACAGAGGGAGACAGTCTACAGTATGGTACATGAGGGAAGAGGAGGTAGGGACAGAGGGAGACAGTCTACAGTGTGGTATGAGGGGAGAGGAGCTAGGGACAGAGGGAGACAGTCTACAGTATGGTACATGAGGGGAGAGGAGGTAGGGACAGAGGGAGACAGTCTACAGTATGGTACATGAGGTGAAAGGAGCTTGGTACAGAGGGAGACAGTCTACAGTATGGTACATGAGGGGAGAGGAGCTTGGTACAGAGGGAGACAGTCTACAGTATGGTACATGAGGGGAGAGGAGCTAGGGACAGAGGGAGACAATATGCAGTATGGTACATGAGGGGAGAGGAGCTAGGGACAGAGGGAGACAATATGCAGTATGGTACATGCTCACGTTTGATCTAATTCATCAGACAAAGGAAGATTAAAACTTCTGTATCGAACATTAGATGTTGATGATCAATCAAGGGGTATTGGTCAGGTAGGTCACCCGTGATACAAGTATTCGATGTCCATCCATGTCTGAGGAGGTCGGGAGATGACATGGAACACGACCACCAGGGGCAACAGTGAGCACTGTTACCTTCAAGTAGGCTTTGGATTTGGTACAGTATGGGAGATGGGTGTAAAATAACCAGACATGTATAGCCGTAACGGAAATGTTGGTGACCTAAGGGTCAAATGTTGCATGTTCAAATCCAGTGATAGAAAGTTATTTTGTTTTAAGCCTATCCCAAACCTTAACCCTTACCTTAACCAATCAGAGTGTCGTGTCTTTGGCATCATTAAATTGAAGACTGTTATTTTATCAAATCAATTCTCTGCAATTATTATTACGTGATTAAACTAATCATGTAAATGTAATTAACTAGGAAGTCGGGGCACCAAGAAAAATCTTCAGATTACAAAGTTATCATTTTCCTAATATAACTCTTCAGATATTTTAATATCTGATCAATTTGTCTTCTAATGAATGAATTATTCTTTACCTCACGTTAGTCTCATTCCAAACGTCGTAAATTGTTGGTTATCTGCATGAACCCAGCCTCTACTATGAATCATCCACACACCAATTGTCTTAATCATTTATTTACTAACTAACTAAATAATCACAGAAATGCATGAACAAACAACAGTAGATATGGTTACAAGGAAATGATAGAGGATGTTCCCCAGTGGGCTAAGCCGATATGACAGCTTGGTGGACAAAGGGATGTGGGTGTGGATTGAGAAGGGCGGGAAAGACAAGAGACACTACACAGTTGATAATTATACAGATTGAAATGCTATTCCTTTGCACATGAATGCTCATTCATTCGGGAATAATTGCAATCAACATATATTTACGCTCAGTGTGTCGTGATGATCTCTGTTGGAATCGTCCGTCTTTCTGTTGGAAAGCTCATCCACATGTCTCTCTCTGCTTTCCTGAAGTCTTTCGTGGTTAGAATGGATACTTCAGAGTACCATTCAGAAATGTTCTTATAGAATAGAGGTTTCGGCGGTTGTCGGTCTTCGCAATCCAGGTTGACATAATTTCTAGCTACAGACTAGTAATTAGTATCTTATTCTGTCAGGATCGATAGTCTCAGAGTTGAACCATTTCCACCCGTATAGCCAGTGATCCACGTGATATGGTTAGGAATTCAACAACCATTACAACCTTAGATTATACTGAGGTTTTTGTGGTCTAAACTCAAACCTTCACCCCCTCGGTGGTCGAGGTACGCATGGTCTCCAGAGGATTTCTTCAGGTGGGGGTTTTAGTCCTAAGAAAAGGAAAAAGGGCTGTCCCATGAGCCAGATCATGTCGGTGCTCATGGAGGCGGGCCAATGACTTAGTTAAACTTTAAAGGGAATAATTTCACAAATAGTTTCATCTTTACTCATTCATTTTATACAATAATTAGACGCAAACCTCATAACGGAGGCTCTTGTATAAACAGAGTTATGGTAATGTGGCTGTATTGTCTTTCATGAGGTCACAAACATGAAACAAAATGGACCGGGTCGTAGCTGGCTTCTCCACCGACTGTTTACACATTCTCCAAAACATGGATATTGTTCAGTTCTCAAGTTCTGTGATGTAGAAGAAGCTCCTTTGTTCGCTCTATGTGTCTCTTTCTGCATGGCCAGGAGAGAGTCTCCTCCAGGATTTTACGACCTGAGATAACAGAACCTGGGTGTTGGAGGGAGAGAGGGGAAGCCACTCACTATACCCAAAGAGGGCCATGTCATGACAATAGTTAATGCCTAACCTTAAGAATTCAGTGTAAATGCCTAAACTTAACCTTGGAACGATACAAACAAGTAACCACCCAGTTAGAAATTTGACATTTGGAACAACTTCGATATTTGACGTTTGAGAAACATGGATGGGTTGGACGATACTTTTCTTATCAGTCGTCATGAAAAAAAGGTATACTTAACAACTGGAAGTCAACCAATCCTCTGTCGTTAACAGAAAGGAAAGGTCTAATTATTTATTATGTAAATGTTGAAAGTGTGTGGGCGACGGAGATTAAACAAAATGGTGCAGTTTGAGGCCATGTGAATGAGGGTGATGCTGGCGCTGGGGATGGTGGTTTGAGGCCATGTGAATGAGAGTGATGCTGGCGCTGGGGATGGTGGTTTGAGGCCATGTGAATGAGAGTGATGCTGGCGCTGGGGATGGTGGTTTGAGGCCATGTGAATGAGAGTGATGCTGGCGCTGGGGATGGTGGTTTGAGGCCATGTGAATGAGGGTGATGCTGGCGCTGGGGATGGTGGTTTGAGGCCATGTGAATGAGAGTGATGCTGGCGCTGGGGATGGTGGTTTGAGGCCATGTGAATGAGGGTGATGCTGGCGCTGGGGATGGTGGTTTGAGGCCATGTGAATGAGGGTGATGCTGGCGCTGGGGATGGTGGTTTGAGGCCATGTGAATGAGAGTGATGCTGGCGCTGGGGATGGTGGTTTGAGGCCATGTGAATGAGGGTGATGCTGGCGCTGGGGATGGTGGTTTGAGGCCATGTGAATGAGGGTGATGCTGGCGCTGGGGATGGTGGTTTGAGGCCATGTGAATGAGAGTGATGCTGGCGCTGGGGATGGTGGTTTGAGGCCATGTGAATGAGGGTGATGCTGGCGCTGGGGATGGTGGTTTGAGGCCATGTGAATGAGGGTGATGCTGGCGCTGGGGATGGTGGTTTGAGGCCATGTGAATGAGAGTGATGCTGGCGCTGGGGATGGTGGTTTGAGGCCATGTGAATGAGGGTGATGCTGGCGCTGGGGATGGTGGTTTGAGGCCATGTGAATGAGGGTGATGCTGGCGCTGGGGATGGTGGTTTGAGGCCATGTGAAAGAGAGTGATGCTGGCGCTGGGGATGGTGGTTTGAGCATGTGGATCCAGGCAGGTGTAATGTAGTTGATGTTTGTGTGATGTTATCAGTTTAAATGTGTATGTTTTGTATTGTTAAAAAAATTATAATAATATCTTACAAAAAAGAAACATGGTTGAACGTCTAATTCTGACACGTGAGAGCTTATTGCTATTGGTTTCATCTCAACTCTATCCTCCTCCCGTCTTCCTTTCTTCTCTCTCTCTTCCTTCCTTCCTTCCTCATCCTCCCTTTTCCCATCATTCACCACCATGTTCCTCTCAGAGCCATACAGTTCCTTCTCTCTTCCTTCCTTCCTTCCTCATCCTCCCTTTTCCCATCATTCACCACCATGTTCTTCTCAGAGCCATACAGTTCCTTCTCTCTTCCTTCCTTCCTTCCTCATCCTCCCTTTTCCCATCATTCACCACCATGTTCCTCTCAGAGCCATACAGTTCCTTCTCTTTTCCTTCCTTCCTTCCTCATCCTCCCTTTTCCCATCATTCACCACCATGTTCTTCTCAGAGCCATACAGTTCCATCTCTTCCCTCTGAAGAAGTGTTCATTCAGCAGCGTACACTGACTACGCAAAACATGATTAAGAACATGCTCATTCCATGACATCCTGTAGACTGACCAACTGACTCCAGGTGAAAGCTATGATCCCTTATTGATGTCACTTGTTAAATCCACTTCAATCAGTGCAGATGAAGGGGAGGAGACATGTTAAAGAAGGATTTGTAATCCTTGAGACATTTGAGACAAGGATTGTATGTGTGCCATTCAGAGGGTGAATGGGCAAGACAACATATTGAAGTGCCTTTGAACGGGGTATGGTAGTAGGTACCAGGCACACCAAGAACTACAACGCTGCTGGGTTTTTCACGCTCAACAGTTTTTCATGTGTATCAAGAATGTTCCACCACCCAAAGGACATCCAGCCAACTTGACGCAACTGTGGGAAGCATTGGAGTCAACATGGGCCAGCACACAACACACACATGATGAACACTTTCGACACCTTGTACAGTCCAAGTCAATATTAGGAATGTGTTCCTGCCTGCCACTATGCCACTAATCAGTCTTCCTGTGACCCTCCAGTGACTGTAGGTGACATCAATACAAAGATGGCCATTTTGGGTCATCAGTGGCCTTGTTATGAGTCAAGATGACTACCTGTTTTCAGTTTAAGACTTCAAAACAGAAACATCCTCTCTTTCCGCCATTTTAGTTCTAGACTGAAGACCGAAAGAGCAACATCCACTACAAAGCATTCATTCTTTTCTCTTTGTTTTTTAAAACCAGGCAAGTCAGTTAAGAACAAATTCTTATTCACAATGACGACCTACCCAGCCTCCCCTAACCCGGACGACGCTGGGCCAAATGTGTGCGGCCCTATGGGACTCCTGATCTGTTGTGATACAGCCCCGGATCAAACCCGGGTCTGTAGTGATGCCTCATAGCACTGCGATGCAGTGCCTTAGATCGCTGTGCCACTCAGGATCTTTCTTTGTTCTGTCTCTCTTGGCTGTTAGCAAGGCAGTTTCAGTTAACTTGTCATGTATTCTCAGAAGATCAGCATAAGATATGGGAATCGGCCTCAACTCTGCCATTCAGATATGCATATGAGACAGAAAACATGGCAGCCTGTTGTTGTGCTCCATTGAGTTTGTTGTGAATCAAGATATGAGGGATGCCATGTCAGACAGTGTGCCTAGCTAGCATCTAGCAGAAGTCATGTGACTGGAGTCTCATTATACTCAAATTTCACAATTGCGTCCCATACTCTTCAGGCAGCGCTGTACTGTAGGCTATACTGTAGACTATAGTGTACTGTAGGTTATACTGTAGACTATACTGTAGGCTATACTATACTGTAGGCTATACTGTACTGTAGGCTATACTATACTGTAGACTATACTGTAGGCTATACTATACTGTAGGCTATACTGTAGGCTATACTATACTGTAGGCTATACTGTATGCTATACTATAATGTAGGCTATACTGTAGGCTATACTATACTGTAAGCTACGCTGTAGGCTATACTATACTGTAGGCTATACTGTAGGCTATACTGTAGGCTATACTATACTGTAGGCTATATTGTACTGTAGGCTATAAAATACTGTGGGATATACTATACTGTAGGCTATACTATACTGTAGGCTATACTGTAGGCTATACTATAGTTTAGGCTATACTATACTGTAGACTATACTGTAGGCTATACTATACTGTAGGCTATACTATAGGCTATACTATACTGTAGGCTAAACTGTAGGCTATACTACACTGTAGGCTATACTATACTGTGGGATATATTATACTGTAGGCTATACTATACTGCAGGCTATACTGTAGCTATACTATACTGTAGGCTATACTATACTGTAGGCTATACTATACTGTAGACTATATTGTACTGTAGACTATACAGTACTGTATACTGTACTGTAGGCTATACTGTATTTTAGACTATACTATACTGTAGACTATACTATACTGTAGACTATACTGTATTGTAGACTATACTGTATTTTAGACTTTACTATACTGTAGACTATACTATACTGTAGACTATACTGTACTGTAGGCTATACTGTATTGTAGACTATACTATACTGTAGACTATACTATACTGTAGATTATACTGTACTGTAGGCTATACTATACTGTAGACTATACTGTATTGTAGACTATACTATACTGTACTGTAGACTATACTGTATTGTAGGCTATACTGTATTGTAGACTATACTATACTGTAGACTATACTGTACTGTAGACTATACTATACTGTAGACTATACTGTATTGTAGACTATACTGTACTGTAGGCTATACTGTATTGTAGACTATACTGTACTGTAGACTATACTGTACTGTAGACTATACTGTACTGTAGACTATACTATACTGTAGACTATACTGTATTGTAGACTATACTATACTGTAGACTATACTATACTGTAGACTATACTGTATTGTAGACTATACTGTACTGTAGACTATACTGTATTGTAGACTATACTGTACTGTAGACTATACTGTACTGTAGACTATACTGTACTGTAGACTATACTATACTGTAGACTATACTATACTGTAGACTATACTATACTGTATTGTAGACTATACTGTACTGTAGACTATACTATACTCTAGACTATACTGTACTGTAGACTATACTGTACTGTAGACTATACTATACTGTAGACTATACTGTACTGTAGACTATACTGTACTGTAGACTATACTATACTGTAGACTATACTATACTGTAGACTATACTATACTGTACTGTAGACTATACTATACTGTACTGTAGACTATACTGTACTGTAGACTATACTGTACTGTAGACTATACTATACTGTAGACTATACTATACTGTAGACTATACTATACTGTATTGTAGACTATACTGTACTGTAGACTATACTATACTCTAGACTATACTGTACTGTAGACTATACTGTACTGTAGACTATACTATACTGTAGACTATACTGTACCGTAGGCCCCTATGTACTTCCGTTTGATTTCAGCTTTCTGCGATCAGTGACCCCTGGGGGTGAAGAATCGGCAGTTATTTTTTAAATAATTATTTATCCAACGTGTATCACGTTTAAGAGGTGGTTACTTTTGATATCCAGCCCATCTCAAATGATTGGATGTCGTTGTCTCATTCAATTCAACTAATAAGTAACTTTTTACCTTTTCAAATGGACATTTTAAATAATATTCAAAATGATTTGGTTTCTACAAATGAGACCATTTAAACTTCTCCACATTACCGCTTTCAGGTTAATTACATTTTAATTCCCAAATAGCCTATAGAGGTTGGATTTTTATTTAACTAGGCAAGTCAGTTCTTATTTTCAATGACGGCCTACTGGACCAATGCCAACCATTGATGGTGATACAGGGGCAGAATAAGGGCAGAATGACAGATTTGTACCTTGTCAGCTTGGGAATTTCAACTTGCAACCTTCCGGTTACTAGTCCAACGCTCTAACCACTAGGCTACCCTGCCGCCCCAATTATTTATGATTTATCATTAACATTGATTTATCAATAAAATTTGCTTTTGCAAAGCTCATTCAGTACTGAAGGAAGTCCCGCCTTCTGACCTCAGCAGCGACACAAACCCTAATTCTGCCATTAGCGGAAAAACGGCAGAAATTGCGAACAACGCTCTCCAAAATCAACCATCGAACGCAGGCTTTGTAACGGTTTTCTCCACTTAAAAGCCCTCATGTATCACCATCAATGGTTGGCATTGGTCCAGTACCACCGTGCTCAGCAGAAGCTTGTGCAAGACATGGCTGACATGAAGGGACAGGTGGAAAGAAACGAGCAACTATTGACAAGAGCAGGAAATGAAAACATTCTGCCAGCCGAGGAACTGCATTTGAAGTCTGAACAATGAAAAGTAATTGCAAATGCTTATGACGATGAACAAGCACAAACTCTTCAACAAAATCGTTTTCTACAGGAACAACTCGATTTAGCCAAAACTAAATATGTGCCACGTATATTGTGCAGATGATTACGGGTCTCGACCCGTGTGATAATCATTGTGCGATTGTGTATTTTTTTCGAGAGACTCCTCGCTCTTTTGTTTGGGTACGACCCAGTGTTTTGTATACGTGTTTGTTTGCTCTTCGTCCCAGTGCCTTTACATGGCACGCTGTAATTTGGGAAATAGAAACCCCTATTACGCATTCCTGCGCCTGTCTCCTGACCCATTTATATCAGCGTGACACATGTTGGCACTACAACTCTAGTGAAGGACAAGACCAGAAAATGTGGAGATCATTCCCACGTTGAAATGGTAAAGAAATGTACAAACTAAAAATTATGCAGACTGCAGCAGTTTAAGTACTTTAGTCTGGTAAACGCACTCGATCTGAGAATAGTTCCGAATGGTACTCTGAAGTATCCATTATAACAACTACGACAGACTGTGACTCCTGGGGAACGCAACCAGAGACTTTTCTGTCGATTGACTCTCCAGCAGACGGGTCGGCGAACACAGAGAAAGACAACAATCCTAAATATGTAAATTGCCATTTTTGAATGAGCGGTCGTTCATTAAAATATTAGCAATTTCTATGAGTGTAGTTATCAGCTATGAGTTTCCTGCAGTTGAGCGGTCCACAGCCCCTTTCCTTTGCCTACCAAGCTGTCATATCGGTTTCGTCCGCTAGGGACCTTTTCTTTTTATCATGTAATATCCCATGTATGATCTAATTGTGTGTGTTTTCATGCATTTCTGTGACTTGATTAGTTAGTTAGTAAATAATTAAAACAATTTGTACATTGCTGATTCACAATTTATGCTAGGGTTTGTGTAGATATCCAAGGGTTTGCAACGTTCAGTAACGAGAACTGATGAGGTACAATTCATTAATAAGCGACTGTTTTGATAAGATATGAAAATATCTGAAGAGTCGATTCAGGAAATAGAGACTATATAAACATTTTCCAGTGGTGCCCAGTCTTCCTAGTTAATTAAAGTTTACATGATTAGTGCCATGATAGTGTTTATGTACTGTAGACTATATGTGATGGTAGTGTTTATGTACTGTAGACTATATGTGATGATAGTGTTTATGTACTGTAGACTATATGTGATCATAGTGTTTATGTACTGTAGACTATATGTGATGATAGTGTTTATGTACTGTAGACTATATGTGATGATAGTGTTTATGTACTGTAGACTATATGTGATCATAGTGTTTATGTACTGTAGACTATATGTGAGGATAGTGTTTATGTACTGTAGACTATATGTGATGATAGTGTTTATGTACTGTAGACTATATGTGATGATAGTGTTTATGTACTGTAGACTGTATGTGATGATAGTGTGTATATACTGTAGACTATATGTGATGATAGTGTGCATGTACTGTAGACTATATGTGAGGATAGTGTGTATGTACTGTATACTATATGTGATGATAGTGTGCATGTACTGTAGACTATATGTGAGGATAGTGTGTATGTACTGTATACTATATGTGATGATAGTGTGTATGTACTGTAGACTATATGTGATGATAGTGTTTATGTACTGTAGACTATATGTGATGATAGTGTGTATGTACTGTAGACTATATGTGAGGATAGTGTTTATGTACTGTAGACTATATGTGATGATAGTGTGTATGTACTGTAGACTATATGTGAGGATAGTGTTTATGTACTGTAGACTATATGTGATGATAGTGTGTATGTACTGTAGACTATATGTGATGATAGTGTGTATGTACTGTAGACTATATGTGATGATAGTGTTTATGTACTGTAGACTATATGTGATGATAGTGTGTATGTACTGTAGACTCTATGCGATGATAGTGTGTATGTACTGTAGACTATATGTGATGATAGTGTGTATGTACTGTAGACTATATGTGATGATAGTGTGTATGTACTGTAGACTATATGTGATGATAGTGTTTATGTACTGTAGACTATATGTGATGATAGTGTGTATGTACTGTAGACTATATGTGATGATAGTGTGTATGTACTGTAGACTATATGTGATGATAGTGTGTATGTACTGTAGACTATATGTGATGATAGTGTGTATGTACTGTAGACTATATGTGATGATAGTGTTTATGTACTGTAGACTATATGTGATGATAGTGTGTATGTACTGTAGACTATATGTGATGATAGTGTGTATGTACTGTAGACTATATGTGATGATAGTGTTTATGTACTGTAGACTGTATGTGATGATAGTGTGTATGTACTGTAGACTATATGTGATGATAGTGTTTATGTACTGTAGACTATATGTGATGATAGTGTTTATGTACTGTAGACTATATGTGATGATAGTGTGTATATACTGTAGACTATATGTGATGATAGTGTTTATGTACTGTAGACTATATGTGATGATAGTGTTTATGTACTGTAGACTATATGTGAGGATAGTGTTTATGTACTGTAGACTATATGTGATGATAGTGTGTATGTACTGTAGACTGTATGTGATGATAGTGTGTATGTACTGTAGACTATATGTGATGATAGTGTGTATGTACTGTAGACTATATGTGATGATAGTGTTTATGTACTGTAGACATATGTGATGATAGTGTTTATGTACTGTAGACTGTATGTGATGATAGTGTGTATGTGCTGTAGACTGTATGTGATGATAGTGTGTATGTACTGTAGACTATATGTGATGATAGTGTGTATGTACTGTAGACTATATGTGATGATAGTGTGTATGTACTGTAGACTGTATGTGATGATAGTGTTTATGTACTGTAGACTATATGTGATGATAGTGTGTATGTACTGTAGACTGTATGTGATGATAGTGTTTATGTACTGTAGACTATATGTGATGATAGTGTGTATGTACTGTAGACATATGTGATGATAGTGTTTATGTGCTGTAGACTATATGTGATGATAGTGTGTATGTGCTGTAGACTGTTGTGGAGAGAAGAAAGGATGATGTTTTCCCTTCCTTTTCTGAAGAGGGGGATATGCTAGTATAATCACCCCATCCGTCACAGTGGTCAGTCCACAGGCAGCGACATCCATCACCAGAGAATGAGAGAGAGAGAGAGAGAGAGAGAGAGAGAGAGAGAGAGAGAGAGAGAGAGAGAGAGAGAGAATTCTGCAGAGTTCTGCAAAACTCCTCTTTATACAATGTAAAACAACAAATAATGCATAATGCTTGCAGAGCAGAATTAGACCGATACCCTCTAATCATCAAAATCAAGATAGGAGCCATTCAATTCTACAACCATCTAAAAGGAAGCGATACCCAAACCTTCCATAACAAAGCCATCACCTACAGAGAGATGAACCTGGAGAAGAGTCCCCTAAACAAGCTGGTCCTGGGGCTCTCCAAATTATGAGAAAACAAAAAGATAATTACTTGAGACATTGGAAAGAATTTACCGAAAGACAGATCACAGAACTGGAATGCTATTTGACCCTAAACAGAGAGTACACAGTAGCAGAATACCTGACCACTGTGACTGACCCAAACTTAAGGAAAGCATGTCTCTCAAGAGAAGATGTGCACACTGCCCACAAAACGAGGTGGAAACTTCCTAACCTCCTGCCAAATATATGACCATATTAGAGACACATATTTCCCTCAGATTACACAGATCCACAAATAATTAAAAAACAAATCCAATTTTGCTAAACTCCCATATCTACTGGGTAAAATACCAGTGTGCCATCACAGCAGCAAGATGTGTGACCTGTTGCAACGAGAAAAGGCCAACCAGTGAAGAACAAACACCATTGTAAATACAACCCATATTTATGTTTATTTATTTTCCCTTTTGTACTTCAACTATTTGCACATCTTTATAACACGGTACTTAACCATAATATGACATTTGAAATGTCTCCATTCCTTTGAAACTTCTGTGAGTGTAATGTTTACTGTATTTTATTCTTGTTGTTTATTTCACTTTTGTATATTATCTATTTTACTTGCTTTGGCAATGTAAACATATGTTTCCCATGCCAATAATGCCCTATGAATTGAATTGAGAGGGGGGGGGTCACTGTTCTCTAGGGTCCACAGAGGAATGGAGTAAGCCAAGCACCAGGCTCTGGATCCAAACCATCCTTATTTTCTAGAGAAAGAGAGGGATAGGGGGGACAGAGGGAGGAGAGAGGAGGGTGGAGGGAGAGAGAGGAGTGGGGAGAGAGAGAGGAGTGGGGAGGTAGAGAAAGGAGGGT